>NC_066582.1:108518504-108691004 GCF_024323335.1 Lathyrus oleraceus
GGTAAAAATTTCAAGTGAATTGATTTTAATCAAAAGTTTAAGAAGAGGGCACAAAAGGCCAAAGTTTTGAATGGGGTTGTTAACTTTTTTTGTCTTTTGAAATTTAAGGTCAATATTGTTAAGTTTATTTACAAGTTTGATTCAAGAAAAGGTTTAAAAAATCAATGACATAAGGCCAAAGTTTCTAATTGTTAAAACATGTCTAAGTTAGAAGATTTAAGAGTTGAAAAGATTTGACCAATGGGATGTCATCCAACAGACAAGAATGACATATAGAAACCGATTTTCCTTTGGACTTTGATCAAGCAATAAGCAATATCCGGACATCGTGAAGATTAAGGCATCAAATAAAGATATCCATATCCAAGCAAGCCCTCCAATAGCTAGCAGTCTTTAGTGTCTTCTAATGTATCAGATGAAATATTCCTTGATCAACTTAGAACAAAACACAATACATAGGCAATAACAAAATAACAATTAAGCACTGAGACAAAGTAACAGATGAATCAAAGAAATCCTCAAGTCTTGCATCAAATGAAAGTCACTGTCAAAGATAGCTCAATCTCAAATTGTTGGCATTGGCCAAGTCCTGTAGCATAGGGAATGTTGCCTAATTTTAAGTCCAAAATTCAGATCAAGCCTCAACAGTCCACCAAATGTTTTTTTAGAGTTTTTGTTATTATTAGGTGTTTTAGGGTCCTGAGTGTTGGTGTAAGCCCAAGAGGGAAATACTTTTGGTACTTGTATCGAATTATTTATTAATAATAAAAGGCTTTTTCTTTATTATGTATGTTTAATAAAGTCCCTAGAATAGATAGTCCATTTAATGTATCAAGTGTGACTTAATCATGAGATCCCATTAAACATAAGGACATTATTCTTAAAGTATCTGCAATTGAGCTTTGTTGTGAAGTGGGATAACATTAAAGCATTAAGACTGTTATGTATATAGACGGATGATCACATCTCATGGATCATGGATAAGGAGTTATCAAGTCTTAAACATAGGTATGAATATTAGGAGTAATATTTATACTGGATTAACCCGCTATGAGAATACCATATAGAATGTTATGCAAAGTGTCATAAGTTATTCTCATGGTGATAGTGGTGTATACCACTCTTCGACCTGAAACCACTATGGACCCTAGATGTAGAGTCGAGTGCTTTATTACTGATCAAACATTGTTCGTAACTGGATGACCATAAAGACAGTTTATGGGTACTCCACGAAGCATGCTGAGGGACATGAGTGACCTAAATGGAATTTGCCCATCCTACGTAACAGGATAAATGTCTACGGGCCCAATATTGAACTAGACAAGGATGACACGGTCTATGCCTTGTGTTCAATATAGACATAAGGGAAAAAGGGTAATTGTACACATAAGTATTATCACAAAAGGGTTTGTCAGATCACATTACATTTTCGTGTCTTGGGTAGCAGTGATGTGTTGCTAGATACCACTCACTGTTTATTATGTTAAATACGTGATTTAATATAATTGCTAATGTCGCGAAAACCTACAGGGTCACACACAAAAGGACGGATTGATGAGAGATAGAGTAACTAAGGAACACCATAAGGTAAGGTGCACTTAAGTGAATTGTAGAACATCGTAAGGTACGATGTACTTAAGTAGAATACGAAATATGGTAAGGTATCACACGCTTAAGTGATTTTGGCATATCATAAGATATGGGCCACATACACTTAAGTGGGTTTTTTAGCTTGCAGCCCACACAAGTGGTTCTATAAATAGAATCCTTGTGCAGAAGCATTTGAGCAGTTGTAATTTTGTTTCTCTCTCTCTCTCTCTCTCTCTCTCTCTCTCACTCACTCAAAGCCTTCACTCGTAGCAGCTAGCACTGAGATTGAAGGAATCCGTTCGTGTGGACTGAGTAGAGGCGTTGTCACCATTCAACGTTCGTGATCGCTCCATAGATTTGCATCAAAGGTTTCAATCGCCACAAGAGGTAACGATTCTATCACTGATCATGCTCATTTGTAAGGATCACTAAAGGAGATTTTTTTTTAATTCCGTTGCATTTTAGATCGCTCTTCTCCTTCACTAAGACCATAAACAAAAATCAAAACACACAACAATATATACAATCACAAGATATGGCTCAAGTGAGAAAAGTGAAAATGACTTGAAACATAAATAAGTTATATGAAATGTAAATGGAAATGAATGATAAATGACTGAAATTTAAATTGCATAAAGTAAATGACTTGAAAGTAAAAGCAAAAATGAATAAGAGTTAGTCAATGGTTAGCTAAATGTTAGTGTTGAGTTTTAATTGATTAATTCATTCTTTGGAGAACACTCAACCATTCATTCACAAGTATGAATCCTTAAACCAAGACATCTTCCATGAGAAGGGCTCCAACTTGGATAATTTAACAAGTATGTCACTAGCTCCCATGAAAGTAAAAAAGGTCAAGTCTCCACACAATACCATGAAGAATGGGAGACTTACAAATCCCACTTACTAGAATGCTATGCCTGGAGGGTCAAATTTAGCTCTATGTTAAGCAATCGTAATTGGACTTATGTAGAAGTCACAACTATCTGAGGTGGGGTAATAAAAACATAGGTGTTAATGCATGTTAGAGATTTGGTACAAAGAACCAAACTCCTAAAACATACCACACACTAAAAGAAAATGGGAGGGGCATATCTCAGTCATACTTGTATTGATTCATCTAACATATGGTCATTGATGAATCAATTAGCATTTAGTCATTAGAGATTTCATTGGTCAAATGAGGGAATGTGGAAGAATAGGGATGAAGATGAAGAGGGAGGGGGAAATAGAAACACAAATTGATCATGAGAGGAATTTCATCTTATCAAAACCATCCATTTATTTTGGGAGATGAAATGTACATTTCATCAATCCCCTAAATCCAATGGTTTTGATCCCAAAAAATTGAAATCAACCATGACCAAGGCCCGAACAGAAAGTCAAACATCACAAGACCATAAGAATGGCTCAACATTATTTTTAAACGTTTAATCAATTAAAAATCAATTTAAAAAATGAATTACAATACACTTTAATTTGGACAAAACCTCAAATTCCTTCAAAACACCAAATAAATGGCCAAAGGATTTATCCTAGGTCAAACAAGTTCAAAGGACTCTAGACAAAATATTTCATGATTTTTAAAAGTCAGAAGTATTTTTAAACAATTAAAAATATGCACAAAAACATTTAATTCATGAAAAATACCAAAATCAGTCCAAAAAATAATTTTAATTTAGAATATGGCAGATAAAAATATTTTAAGATTTTTGGTGAAAGTCTCATATTTTTGGATTAAAAATGGATTTATTATGAATTAAACAAAATAAGGTAATTAAATGAAAAATAAGAAAATATGAAAAATCAAGGGCCATCAGATTTTCCTCATTAATTGAGGTGGCAGATTTGATGACCAAGTGCGCGCTTCCATCAAACACCTCAGTCAAAGCGTGTACACGTTTGGTATTCAAAAGCAAGGGTCATGATTAGAATGTGGATACATGATCAGATGGTCTGGGCAATGTCAACATACCACCGGAGCCCTAACTCCGGTCATCTTCTCCGGTGGACCTCACCGGACTGGTCCACCACAAACCACCACAAAAATGAAAATTAAGGACATGGTTTTAAAGGAGAAATGCTCAGGAGCTCGAATCTGGTCTCCATTTTATCTAATTCCAAGTATATTGAAAGATGCATGGATTTGGAAATTGAGGTTCATGATCTGAGTTGCTTCGATTTGACCTCAAAGCAACTCAATCTTGTTGCCTACATTGGTACGACTTTAGCCAACCAAAAACCAAAGAGAATAGTGAAGAAATGAGAGAGAATCGAAATCTCAAAGTTCCTGAAAAATCACCTTCGGGTAGCTTGAATCTGGCTTGATCTGAATTTGCTTGGTTCTTCCTCCTCTTGCTTGCAGTTACCAATTGAGATGAAAACGACAATGAATCCTTGGGGTTTGAACCTTAAAACAGAAGGTGAAATTCAAACTCGATTTCTAAGAAATCCTCAAGGTATTCTATGGTGTGAGGTTCTGAGATCACTTGGCAAAGTTTGGGCAAGTGTGTGTGAAGTTTTGATGCAACACAATTGTTTAACTAGGCAAGGGAAATGCTTTCTACACCATTTAAAATTTTTGCTAAAATTAGCAAGTTTGCTTGCATGGATGCATGGGCATGTACAAGGCCTAATTCATGATGCCAAATAATCCAACATTTTGTGCTAATCAACCTGAAATGATATCACATGGTCATGCATTATGGAAATGAATTTTGAACATAGATCTTACCAAATGAAGCCTTGTAAAGAACCCATGCGCAAGTCCTTCAAATCTTGTCCAAATGAGGTGATCTTGGACTTTTTGGAAAGGTGACATTAAGGGTAATAACTTTTATGTTGAATACTTTTCCATTTGAAGCTTGTATCATGATGAATTTTGAGGTGGAAGTTTTAGAAATCAAACATAATTGAATTTTTTCTAAGTAACAAGTCAAATGACCACTTCTTCCACCTTGAATAACTTTTGCTATGAGCTTCAAATGGAAATGGTTCCTTCATAAAAGGTGTATCTATTTCATACCTATTCAATTTGGTCACAAATTTTACCTCATTTGGATTTTTCATGAGGGAGCTATGCATTTTAGAAGTTGAGGAAAATTGCTTGTTCAATGGTAATGGCCCAAAATGACCTATAATGTTTCCTCTTGGAACATGTCCTTTAAAGTTGAATTTGAACTTTATCAAAGAATAAAAGTTAGATAGAACATCTTGAAATTGATCATGAAACTTGGATGGCCTTCATATCATAAATATTGAGCAAGTTATAATCCTTGGAAGTTGACCTCCTAACTAGGGCACAGACAAAATGACCCATAATCTTTCACCATAAAAAATGACTTTCCAAGCAAACCTAGATCTTAATGACAACATGAAAGTTGTTTAGAATGTCATAGGAAGTAATTTTATCTTTTAATCATTTTCATATGACAAAAATTGTAGGAGATAGGGTTTAGGGAACCCCAGTTTTGACTAGTTGACTTTCTCTAGTCAACCTCTTTGAACCAACTTGCAAAATTGAAGTTCTCTTGATTTATTGGGCTCATGGAAGATAATATATGCATAATATGATGTGAAATGAAGTATCCCTTGATATGTTGGATCAATTGTTGAAGAAAATTTCTAAGGAAGTTACACAAGATACCCAAATGAATTAGGATATCCAAGGCAAACAAGCTTCAAACTCTTGATGATTTCTTGACCTAAATGATAAATGAAGAACATAGGGATCCATATATGATATCTAGAACCATAGTGGGACATATCTTGATTGATATCCTTGCACTGAGGGTCTCAAACCCTAGTTGTGAGCTTGATAAGGCATTGGTGGATGCACACACTACCTACAAAAGAAACAAAGATATACATGGACATATTTTTTGGTTTTTTTGGTTAGTAAACAAAGAAAAATAAAGTATGATACAATCAAATGTGCTTGGTGATCTCTCCCAATGCAAACCCAATGAATGAGGGATAAGGAGAATGCCAAGGTGTGATCCTAAAGCCAATGTGTATGATGAGATAGCATGAGGGATCTTAGGGTTAAAATTGGGGTCTTACAACATAGACATAAGTCTTGCATGTTTAAAAATATGCATCCACAATGTCCACTACATTCTCTTTAGAATTATTTTTTAGAATTAAATGAATCGTCGAGAACACGACCCCTAGAGTTGCCATGGTAGTGTCGCATCCGCGAAAAACAACCGGCGGGCTAAAACAAAAACAAACAGAGCCGCCACCGTGCGTTATTTATCCCAAAAGAGGGAAAGGAAACGCTCGAAGTAAACCTGGAAAAGACATGGTCTCGCGACCAAAGAGAGATGGGATCGGGAGTCGGTTATGCGAAGGGAAGGTATTAGCACCCCTACGCATCCGTCGTACTCGACGGGATCCACGCTCAGAAGGAAAGAAAAAGGTTGCTAAAACTGCTCAAAACATTACACACACACACACTGGAAACAACACAGGTGGAAGAAGAGGAGAAAGGGCTCGCTAGGATATCGCATCCTATGCCTACGTATCTCATCTGGAATGAGAATCAAAGCTACCGTAGTTCGGCTCACGCACGCCAAACAAAACACACGCAAACAGGCAAACATGGAAACCGAATGCCAATCGTTGGACTTACATCAGACTCCGAACCAAACAAACCCACACTGGAAACCACATGCCAATTGCTGGACTTACATCAGACTCCGAACCAACAAACACACACTGGAAACCAAATGCCAATTGCTAGACTTACATCGGACTCCGCACAAACAAACACCAATAGGATACGGACAGCCAATCGCTGGTCTTACATCCATATCCTAACACACAAGAAGGATAATAACCAAACAAGTTAATAGGGAGTCTGGAACTCGAGCCTAATAACTGTCAAGCAAACACACACAAAAAGAAAAAGGGTGCCCGGAGAGATCTCGTACGACCTCCTGCCTACGTACCTCATCTGGTATGAGGATCAGGGCAATATAGTTCCCCTTAACAGGGGAGAAACTTCTGCTAAACCAGAGACTGGGAAATGACAAACTAGAAGGGAGACTAACTCGAGCCTAATAGTTATCATGCAATCCACAATGGTCCTAGGTTGAGGTTTCTATCTAACTTGCACAGGCAGCAAGCTATCCTAAACAGGCAAAGCAAAGCAAACATACACACAATTAGCACGCACTATATACAAACAAAGTGGGCTCACACAAGGTTAGACTGTGAAACACAAGCCAACTGGAATCGGGTGTAGTTAGCTCTTAACCCTAACATTGAGAGTTAGGGTGAAGCAGATGAAATGGGAAGTGAGGGTAAGACCTCACAGCTCTTATCCCTGGCCTGGGAGAGCTTCAGACAAATGAAAGTGGGAGTTCAGAAAGTTGGAACTCTTCTCCACATATGACTGACACAACAAAGATCTTGGGTTAATATCCACAACGCATCAACACAAGGTGTGTGAGCAAAGGGATGACTCAACTGAATAGCAGGAGATGGATTGCACATCTCTTTTATCTACCAATTGCCTTATCAAAGGTCTTTTCCTTCTTGGCACAACAGTAAACAAACACAAGCATTGCCTCTTAAGGAGGGCTTCAGACAGGTGCCTGCCCAAGTAACAGGACAGGTATTCCAGACTACATGAAGTCAGTGAATTATACCTCAATTGGTTAAGCAACCAAGCAACAGAAAAAGCAAGTTCAAAAGAACTTAAGCAACTAATGTACCTGAAAACAATCTAACTCAGTCAGTATACAATTCACAAAGTCAAACAGACAGACTAGTGGTCAACAGTCAACAGTACACAATTAAACAGACAAGCATCAATGCACCAAGGCAAAGCACAAGCTCAACTCAAAGGAGCTAATCCACCTACAAGACAACTCAATGTTAATCAACATCAACCAAATAGGCAACTCAAGCCAATGAATCAATTCCTCAAGGCCATATGCTTCTTGTCCTGAAAACAAAGCTCAAACATAAGCACAAACCACTAGGACAAGGCCTAGGGTCCAAGAGGGAGAAATAATTTAAAACAGAACATGAAAATTGACATGAGTCAACTTTAATCCAATAAGAACATCATCCAAAAAGTTCCACATCCATATCATGCACCAAAATCATTTCACAAGTCAAATAAGGCAAAGCATGCAAGTTGAAAGCTCATAGAAGCAACTGAATGAACAAATCCACATTAATTCCAAAATGACTCAACAAATCCCAAGAAAAATCATGGCTAAACAAAACTCATCACATGATCAACATACCAAAAAACAAAGCATTTGGACAAGTGTAAGCATGGCAATCAAATTCCCTAAGGCAAGGCAAGCACAAACAAGCTCAAATAGGACCACAATTGGTACATCAACTTCACCCAAGCCTAAAACAGAATTGGCAAACGATAAATGCCCCAAACCAAAGCCACAATAAACTTCAATGTGTCTAGAAACAATGTGCAAAATTTCAAGCTCATATGATAAACATCAAGCATATCACAAATCATTGAAGTTCATGACTATCCAAAAGTCCACAAATGGTCAACCAGCAAGAAAAATACCAAACAAATCAGAAATCAATCCAAAAATTCCATAAAATTCATGATAATTCCTAACATCCACAAGTAACATCATGAAAAAAATCTCATCATTTGGCATTTATTTGGCATGGTAAATAAAATCAACAAGTTGAGCAAGCAATGGTGTGACACACATTGTCACACCTACATTAACCAGATCATATCTCAACAACCAGAAATGAGAAAAATACAAACTCTACACCAAAATGTCAATTATGATGTCTAGTTTAAGCATGCAAAGTTTCAAGAGCATTGGAGCAAAATCCATCATTTCACAAAGCAATTGGTAAGCAAGGTCAAGATAGAACACATGTGAACAATCCCTAGGCAAAATTAAATTCCAACCGTGCACAATTTCTGGAAAAAATCTCATAAAATACTAGACATGATGAGGAACAACATGTGAAAATTCCCAGGCCATTTGGATCAATATTCATGGAGTTATGATTTTTTGAAGTGAAGAGAAAAATAAAAATGCACATGAAAGCATGGTGTGAATATGTGAAGAACAATGAAATAAATCAGCAAAGGCAATTGGAAAAGCGCTGGAGCCAAGGATCGAACTGAGTGTAAATTTGAAATGGAGTGCCCTTAAGTGAAACACACCATTTCACTTAAGTCCATGTGGCAAGGGGAAGCGCTCTCATCCAATCATAATGCCGCGCTGAGGCCACGTTGTACCAGTGCATGGCTAGAAACACGAAATCACATGCAAAACGCGCTCATGAAGATCAAATAAATTCTGGAAATCAAAACCCTAAGTTCTTCATGCACATTCAACGTGTTCTTGAGCTCAAGAACAAAGTTGTCAAGAAATTCACAACCAGCACACCATTGGATTCGTCTCTCAACATACAACACTAATCTAAGCTCAATTTGACCTAACTCTCATTAACATGCATGGATCGAGCAAGAGAAGTTCCACATGCTAAACTTAAAATCAACATAACTATCTCATTTCTTCATGGAATTCAATGATCTAAATCGCGGTGCACTCAGTGATGAAAGATCTACCATAAGCATACAACAATTTCACGAATCAATGAACTCGAATTCTAACCTTGTTGGAAATGCAGAGATGAAACAGGTTGATTCAGGTCCTGGAAAGTCCAAACAGATGCTCTTCAGCTCTTGAATGAATGAATGGAGGAAGCATTAGTGTTTAATTGTGCTTGATATGGCTTAAATCTTCAACTGTCATGGATGAGCTTATGCTTCAACAGTCCTTCAACTTGCACGAAATCTTTGGAATCTTGCCTCAAACTTGTTCTACAATACTCATGGATGATGATTCAATCAAGAATGAAGCAATGTATGTGGAGAAATTTTATGAAAAGTGAGAGAAAAAGTTTGAAGAGATTGGTGAACTAGATCTAGATCTGAGAATTCTGAACTGTTAATCATGAAAACAGTTATGCTTTAGCTTATATATGGTCTGTTAATGATGTATGCTAATCACAATTAAGCAATGCCAAAGTAATTAGTGAAATTGAAGGTGTTTTGGCCAATTTTGCAAATTCACCTTATGTGCATGCATGCAATGCTACAGTGCACGATTTCCTTCTCAATTCACTTGGAAATGTTGTGTAGAAGCCAAGGCAAGTGTAAAAATATGAAAACAATGCATAGTTTTTGAATTTGGAATTTCCCTCCAAAATTCAAATGAAAATGCCAATATTTTTGTAATCAAAATGCATGGCTTATGATGCATGAATTGGATAGTACATGTCAAAACAAGAATGTTGCAAAAAGAACCACTTCAATTGGCCTTATGGTTCAAAAGTTATGCACTTGTGAAGTTCAAATTGACTTGGCAATGATTGATCCATATCTCTTCAACCATACATGAGAAATTCATGTTCTTGGACTTTTTGGAAAGGTGAGAGCAAGATCTTCAACTTTCATGTTGGACAAAATTTCATTTGAAGCATTTTTGATGATGTAATCTTGAGGAGAAAACCTTTCCATTTTTGGCAATTTCAAATTACAGGTCACTTTCTATTTTTGGAAAGTTTTGTCCTGACTTTATTTTCTTTATCGTTGATGTTTGAAATGTCAAATGAGACTTGTATGGACATGAATGAGGTATTTCTAACCATCTCCCACCTTCAAATCCATGATTGAATGTACAGTTGACTTTTGGTTGACTTTTTTTAGTTGATAGATGACTTGGCTATGCACAGATGAATTTGAGCCTCAATCTCCTGATGAAATGGCTCCAAAATGAAACCCTAGCTTATACAAGCTCAATAAAACCATATAATGATCCCCATCTCCATGAAACCCCTCATCTCCTTGCAAAACCCTGATTGGCACAATACAACTGATTAGGGTTGACCAGAGGTCAAAACCCTAATCCCAAGGAACATGATCAGGCACAATGAACCTCTTGGTGATGATAAGACCATGATGATGATGATGTACCATTTCAACCAAGATGATAATCAATCTCCTTGAAGAACCAAGAAACCCTAATTGAAGCATAATCTTCAGATGGCTAGTGATCAATTCAACAAGATCATCAGGCTTGAATCTTTTAACCTCTTTATCTTCTAGGCAAGACTTAGGAGGATGACTTACTTATTGTTGCCACATGACATGCAAAGATGCAATGACTAATGTCCTACAAAATGAAATGCAATATGCTAAGCTAGTCCCAAGAGAGGAAGGCAAATTTTGAGGTGTTACAGGTAGGATAACCTATAAAATAGGTGTAAATTGACTTGGAGTCAATCACCAAAAAACATGTCTTCAATGTATTTCTTGCTTCATTCTTTTTGAATGACACCATGAGCATAACGTTTCCTAAGATATTATTGTAGACCCATTGAATCTATGATGGTTGCTTCCCTTGTATCAAAATAAGGTTTATGTAAGATAGGCACATGTTTTCTAAGAGGATGGCGTATATAATGTTGCATGACCTTCCCTACTTTATCAAGACCTTTCGAATGTGGTAGTTGATCATTACGACTCTTACAAGTAGTGGAGCATAGGAATTGGTATCACATTGACTAAGAGCCTGTCATAAAATGAGATTGATGGTTGGCACTTCTTAGTTGAGTATTGATCTACAACACCACCTTTCTTAGCTTTCTTTTGACTGGATTGTATGAGTCCCTTATGAATGGGAGAAACCTCATATAACCACCCATGTAGTACTCAACAAACTTTATTATTATGATGTTATTTCATGCTTAGTTTCATTTATCACGTAGTATGTTATCCCTCAATATTTTGGGCCAGTATCGATGTGAAGGTCTTCTACAAAATAGAATAACTCTTCCTCGATGTTCGTGAGAATGAGAAGTTTCTCCCATTTTCTTAAAGTTCTCTCGATGATGTTATACTCTACTAGCGGTTATTTTTCCTCCTCTTTATCAGATTGTTTTAATTTCATAGCTATTTGGGAAACTTCCCATGCCTTCCTCAATGGGCTTTCTTCTCTTGACTTCTTTTCCTTGGTCCTGCCTTTGTCTTTCCTGGAGAACCTAAACATCTTTCCATTATGGATCCACTTTTTTAGGTATTCCTTCAACTGCACAAAGCCCTTAGTATTCCGCTCGTTGCTTTTATGAAAACGACAATGTCAAAATTTTCGATGTCAGTGCATTCACGGATCTCCTTTTGAGTTTTTATTTATTCCTCCTAAACCTATGCGTACATGTATTCTTGAAGAATATGTTATCTTGAAGGGTTTAAAGGTGTGTAATCCTTATATTTGGATTGAGGTAATCCTTTGTCATCTCGGTCTGACCGCATATTTTTTCCTTCATTTATCCATTTTTATTTTGCCTTGGTTCTTCAACTAGTCCATTACATGCCTCCTTATTTTTTGAATTTTCTCCTTAGATTTCCCGGATTGCGACCATTTTTTCCTCATACTACATGTATTTTTGGCTCTTGCCAACATAATGTTGAAAGTCTTAAAGGCTCTGATTCTAATGCTTTATGCAAACTTCGGTCCTGGATTGAGTATGAGGCTTAATAGGTGTTTCCTCGTTTTTTATCTCGATGCTTTTGACTAAAACAACCTCTTTATAGAAACTTTTGATGTAAGACCATAATGAATCTTCTATTACATGTCTAAGCGAGCCCAAGCTTTCCACCAACATTGATTGTCTTTGAGACACTCTATGAGTAATATACCTTTTTTGATGTTCTCCCCACGAGTTGATTGATTTGATTCTCATACTTATGAACGAAGCCATGGCTATGGACATCAAAGTTATAATAAATAACTTTCATTTTCTAATCCTCTGGCCCTATGAAACTTATGAGGATGTCGGCTAGTCCCACGTGTTCATCATGGTCATTTACTTTGTCATAGTTTCTCATTCCCAACAGTTTTTTTAGAGTTCAATGTTTATAAGATACACGTTGATTCTTTTGCTGAAAGAATTTAGGAATGAGATGTATGTGTCCCCTTCAGAAACTTTGGATAGTGTGAAATGATAGACATGAAGGCGATGTTGACGGTGGTGCCTCGAATGATAACCTTCGAAATCATATCAAAAGTAGGAATGTCTATTAGAATTGAAGAATTCTTTTTATGCCTCTTATGACCTCATCGTCGGGGTGTTTGAATGAATTTATGTGGTCTTATTTGTGGTTTATCACTACTTAGTTATTGACCCAGATCAATGTCCTTGTAAGTATAGGTTGTTACCGTGGTCAGAGTTTCTTGTTTCCACTATACGCAACTGTTTATTTTGATGCTCAATGTGGCTGAGTGTCTCTAAACTACTGATGACTTCTCGGAAAGTGTACCGATAATATCAAAGTAATAAAAAGATCGAATCCACAAGGATTGTCTTCAAGCATGAAAAAATATGCGCAATTTATAGAAAACTAGTAAAAGGGGGGGGGGGGGGGAGGGGAGGTCGAGTTTTAGTGCGAAAAGTAAACAAGCGAGTAAACAATGTCACGAAAGCGGTCAGGTTGTGTTGTAGAATACCATATTCCTCTATTGTTGATGTTTGATGCACTTTAAGATTGATCTAATCACTATAATCTTATGTCGAATTAACAAAACTGTTATAGTTGATCCCTCACAAAATAACTCACTAACCACTACTCTGAGCTTTCTATCCCTAGTCTGCCAGCGTAAGCAGGGTTAAGCGATGTATTGAATGTTAATTCTCTATGCCATCACTCAGAGTCTCATATCCCTATTCAACCAGCGTAAGTATAAAACTTGCCCTAGGTCCAACACATAGACTAATGGTCAGTATTCCTTATGTGCCCAAAATCAAATTAAAAGAGTATCTCACACAAAAAGAATTATGAATAAGAATCAATCGAATAAGATTATAGATCAATAGGTTCATATAATGGTTAAATCAACATAGAATCCGGCAATATAGAAATAGGTTCATCATAACATAACCTAACCTAGAAGAGTTTAGCTACTCATAGTGAAATTAAAAATATCATAATTGGTAGATGAAGATAACATAAGAAGTCCCTTGAAAAGATGGCCTCAAATGGCTTCAAGTGCTCTAAAAATCTCCACTTGTGCTCTCAAATTCATGTTTCAATCGCCAAAAATCGTAACCCTTGTGAAAGTGCATAAAATCTGAAATTCTAGTTATCAGACTTTAGATGTCACACGGGTTGTTATGACATCCAATTCTGCACAGACAGGAATTATGCAGACTTTAAATGTAAGTGCAGTAAATAACACCAGTAATTGTTTACCCAGTTCAGTCCAACATGACCTACATCTGGGGGCTACCAAGCCAGGGAGGAAATCCACTATTAGTAGTATCAATTCAAAGCTAAACTCACCCGTTTACAACTTATCACTTAATCCCTACCCAATGCAATTTCAATCTTAACCTAAGATCAGAGTTCCTACTCACTCCCCCTCAATCACGTCAGTGATTACTATCTTTAAACTCTATTAAAGACAAGTTGAAGTCACACTTCAAAAACTCTTGATTGTGCTTCACAGCTTTAATCAAGATACACAGCACTCACGCTTAAAAGCTTTGAGTGACACAACACTTACAACTCAATGAACACCCTATACCAAAACAATCATCAACGTGATAATGACTTGGCTTACAAGATACGTCTAATACAAGACTCACAAAAATACAGCAGTGAAGTATGATGGACACACTTAATCTTCACGCCTCAAAATCCCTGACACTGAATGAAGGAACGCCTTCCTTTTTATATTGCAGTACCTGGGCTTTTGTACCTGTATTCTCCTGAATTTAAGGTCACACGAGTTCCCATAAATTCAACATTTAGGTTACTAACAAATAGGCTATTTGTTAGGTTCATTAAATGTAACTTGGTTGTTGATTTCCTGGATTTTCTCTAAGCTGTTGACTTCCTGAAGAATAGGCCAAGAAAAGCTGAAACAGAAAACTGAACAACCTACAATATAGCATATGCTGTCAGGCATGAATGTCACGACATTCAGCTTGACATCAAGGTCCATATGCTGAGTCTGTTTTTCCAGAAAACAGACTGTACAATTTTGCTGACCTGTACATGATCAAAATGACCATACTACAGTAACAACTTACATTAATAAATGTCAAAGTGTCCAACTTAACATTTACACATTTGGCCTTAAGTTAGTTCTGTTATTCTCTTGAAGAACAAACTAAGTTACATGCTGAAGTATAGCAGAGCACCACTCTGTCTAATATTCAGTAGCTGCTGTCAATGATGAATGTCATAACATCCAGTTTGACATTCAGTCAGTAGGCCTTATGCCAGGTCTGGTCTTTCCTTGATAACCAGACTGGAAATAAATACTAAGTTCTAACAGAACACCTGCTGTTCTATTCCTTAGTATCTGTTGACAGGTATGAATGTCACAGCATCCAGTTTGACATTCAATAAATCCTGTGTTAGCTAGTCCTGCAGTAACTACAATGTAGTCACACATACATGTCATGACATCAGTCAAGACATTAGTACCCATCTAGTGTTTTACCATATAATGCAGCCAATTAAACACCTACAAACTCCCCCTTTGGCAAATTTTTGGCTAAAACACTTTGATCCCCATAATAGAGTTCATAGCAGCGGAATCACACACCTAGCAGGAATTAATACTAGCTAATACACTCAGAGTGGCAACACACTCACACACATGGAAGTTAAATACAAACTTCACACAGCAGCTCACACATACAGAAGTTAAATCTAAACTTCAACACACAGCAGCTGCAGGGGAGGGAATCTGTCACGAGAGTCTGTTGTAGAGACCCACTCTGTTTGTCAGGGGTTATTACTCCCCCTTTTTGTCAAAAATGTTGCCAAAGCCAACAACATAACCAGAGAATAATGACAGAGTTACAAACTTGGTTTTACGCCACAGTTTCAACCAAGTTAGCATCCACTTGATCTTGCTTCACAGCTTTGATCAAGTAATCACCCACTTTTGCTTCACAGTAGGTACCACCATATCAGATGCCATGATTTTGTTTCTGACATCCAGAACCACTCCTGCATGGACAGCATCCTTGAACTCCTGCAGGTATATTGGCCTTCTCACAGTAGGGTGTTTCCTTACCCTCTTATACCCACTCTTGTTGCACGTAGCATAGCTATGATCTGTTGACCAATCATAGCCTAGTACAAATTGTTTAATAGGCAGAGATATTAAACAATTTTTCCCAAACATCAGTGGTTGCTATAAGGTCTCTGAGAGACATATTCCCAGTTTGCTCCTTAAGTTTTCAAACTGAGTAGCATCCAGAGCCTTTGTAAATATGTCAGCTAGTTGAAGGTCCGTGGCTACATGTTCCAAAGTGATCACCTTGTCTTCCACCAGATCTCTGATGAAGTGGTGCCTAATGTCAATATGTTTGGTCCGACTGTGTTGGATGGGATTCTTGGAGATATTGATGGCACTGAGATTATCACAGAACAATGTCATGACATTTTGAGTGACATTATACTCAGTGAGCATCTGTTTCATCCAAACCAGTTGGGAACAACTGCTACCAGCAGCTATGTATTCAGCCTCTGCAGTGGACAGAGATACACAATTCTGCTTCTTGCTGAACCAAGATATGAGGTTGTCTCCTAAGAAGAAACATCCACCTGATGTGCTTTTTCTGTCATCAGCACTCCCAGCCCAGTCAGCATCACAGTACCCAGATAGGACAGGCTCAGAACCATGTGAATACAGCATCCCATAGTCACAAGTCCCATTGATGTACTTGAGAATCCTTTTGACTTGATTCAAGTGGCTCACCTTAGGCTCTGCTTGGTATCTAGCACATACTCCAACTGCATAAGAAATGTCAGGTCTACTTGCAGTTAGGTAAAGTAGGCTTCCTATCATGCTTCTATACAAGCATTGATCAACACCAGGGCCTCCTTCGTCTTTGGTTAACTTCAGATGAGTAGGCGCATGAGTCCTCTTGTGCCTAGCATTATCCATACCAAACTTCTTAACTATGTTCTTGGCATACTTGCTTTGGGAGAGAAACATAGAGTCCTCCATTTGGTTTACTTGCATTCCAAGGAAATAGGTCAGTTCTCCAACTAAACTCATTTCAAACTCGGATTGCATCTGGTGAACAAATTGTTGAACCATTTGTTCTGACATCCCACCAAAGACTATATCATCCACATAGATTTGAGCTATCATGATTTTGCCGTCTTCATCCTTTACAAACAAGGTTTTATCTATTCCACCTTTTCTGTATCCATTTGAGGTCAAAAATTCGGTCAACCTTTCATACCAAGCTCTAGGTGCTTGTTTCAACCCATACAAGGCTTTCCTCAGCTTGTATACATGCTTAGGTTGGTTAGGATCACAGAACCCTTTAGGTTGTTCCACAAAGACTTCTTCATTCAAGTAGCCATTCAAGAATGCACTCTTCACATCCATTTGGAATAGCTTAAACTTCAGGATGCATGATACCCCTAACAGCAATCTGATGGACTCAAGCCTAGCCACAGGAGCAAATGTTTCATCAAAATCTACCCCTTCAACTTGAGTGTATCCTTGAGCTACTAGTCTTGCTTTATTCCTAGTAATTACTCCTTTCTCATCAGATTTGTTTTTGTAGATCCACTTGGTACCAATGATGTTGGTCCCTTCAGGTCTTGGAACTAGCTCCCATACTTCATTCCTTTTGAACTGCTCAAGTTCCTCTTGCATGGCATTGATCCAGTACTCGTCAGTCAGGGCTTCTTTCACATTCTTTGGTTCAACCTTGGATACAAAGCAGGAATTTGAGCTTATTCCCCATGACCTGGTAGTCACACCACTGTTAGGATCCCCTATGATAAGATCCTTAGGGTGGTCTTTCTGAATTCTGATAGATGGCATTTTGGTGGTTGCATCTACTTCACATTCAGGAGGAGGTTCCTGCACTTCTTCATACTTGACTTGAATGTCAGTTGAACTGTCAAGGAATGTTTCAACATCCTCCATGACATCGATCCCTTCCTCTTTATCATCCACAATAACATTTATGGATTCCATCAGGACATTGGTCTTGTAGTTGAACACTCTGTAGGCTCTGCTGTTGGTGGAGTATCCTAGAAATATACCCTCATCACTTTTGGGATCCAGCTTTCTTCTCTGTTCACGATCTGTGAGGATGTAGCATTTACTTCCAAAGATGTGAAAGTACTTCACAGTGGGTTTTCTGCCTTTCCATATTTCATACAGAGTGGAGGAGGTTCCTTTTCTCAAGGTGACTCTGTTGTGAACATAGCACGCGGTATTCATTGCTTCAGCCCAAAAGTGCATGGGGAGCTTCTTTGCATGAATCATTGCTCTGGCAGATTCTTGAATAGTTCTATTTTTTCTTTCAACTATTCCATTCTGCTGAGGGGTTATAGGGGAGGAGAACTCATGACTTATTCCTTCAGATGAGCAAAACTCATCAAACTTGGAATTCTTGAACTCCGTACCATGATCACTTCTAATCCTGACCACGCAACTGTCTTTTCCTTTCCCTTGAAGTCTTATGCACAGATCTTTGAAGACATCAAATGTATCTGACTTCTCTCTGATGAAGCTTATCCACGTGTATCTGGAATGGTCATCAACCACCACGTAGGCATATCTCTTTCCACCTAGACTTTCAACCTGCATAGGTCCCATTAAGTCCATATGCAACAGTTCCAGAACTCTGGAAGTTGTAGGATGTCCCAGCTTCGGATGTGACATCTTGGTTTGTTTGCCCACCTGGCATTCTCCACAGACTCTTCCTTCGTCAATAAGCAGCTTTGGGATCCCTCTGACTGCTTCCTTGGATATAATCTTCTTCATTCCCCGTAAGTGGAGATGTCCAAGTCGTCTATGCCACAACTTCACCTCTTGTTCTTCCTTGGCTGAGGAGCACATTGTGGAAAAGTTAGAGACTTGAGGTTCCCACAGATAACAGTTATCTTTGGACCTGGTTCCTCTCATAACTTCCTGATTGTCACCATTTGTCACAATGCATAGCTCCTTAGTAAACTGAACATGGAACCCTTGATCACACAGCTGGCTTATGCTGATGAGGTTTGCAGTTAGTCCTCTTACTAACAGCACATTATTCAGTTTTGGGACTCCATAACAGTCCAGCTTACCCACACCTTTTATTTTTCCTTTGGCCCCATCACCAAAGGTCACATAGCTGGTAGTGTGAGGTTGAATATCTACCAGTAGGTTTTCCATACCAGTCATATGTCTTGAGCATCCACTGTCAAAGTACCAGTCTTCTCTGGTAGAAGCCCTTAGAGCAGTGTGTGCTAACCTAGCATACCATTGTTGCTTCTTGATGGGAACATAGTGCTTATATGGTTTATGCTTAGGCCTGACATGCGAGGCTTGGTTAGGGAAACCATGAATCCAGTAGCAGAAGGCTTTTATATGACCAAGTCTACCACAGTGGTGACACCTCCACGCCTGGTATTTCCTCTTCTGATGATCATTCATCCTAGTTCCTCGATGTTGAGACATTGGCTTTGACTTCCGCTTGACCTTCTGAACTTTAGCCTTTGGGCCTTTGTGTTCAGCTGAGGATCTTTTCCCAAATCCTAGGCCAGATTTGGTTCCAGACTGCTGTCCCTATTAGAATCTCTTCCAAGATGTCAGTTCCCTTATTCATCATTCTAATGGACTTAGTCATCTGATTCAGCTTTGAAGTCAGCAGGGCTATCTCACCATTTAGTCCCTCTATGACAGACAGTTGCTTCTGTCTCTCATCTTCCAGTTCCTTGATGAGTTTCTTCTGCTTTTCTCCTTGTGCACGCACTTCTGCACTGGTGGTACACAGCTTCTTATAGGCTGCAGCAAGTTCATCAAAGGTCAGTTCATCTGCACTTAAGTCATCATCAGATGCACAAACACTGGTTAGTGCAGTGACATGTTTGGCAGATTCTCCTTCAGATTCACTTTCAGAGTCTCCTTCAGACCATGTGATAGCTAACCCCTTATTTTGCAATTTGAGGTAAGTAGGGCATTCAGCTCTGACGTGTCCATACCCTTCACAACCATGACACTGGATTCCCTTGCCGTGATTGAACTTCTCATCAGAAGTTGATCTTTTCTTAATGTCAGACGGGATGTTCTTGACATTGGGTCTACCTCTTTGATCAATCTTCTTCACGAACTTGTTGAGCTGTCTCCCAAGCATGGCTAAGGCTTCTGATATACTTTCATCACCTCCAGTATATCCTGCTTCTGACTCCTCTTCAGCATTAGATACAAAAGCTATGCTTTTGTTCTTCTTCTCAGCATACTCACCCAAGCCCATTTCAAAGGTTTGGAGGGAACCAATGAGCTCATCCACCTTCATGTTGCAGATGTCCTGCGCCTCCTCTATGGCTGTGACCTTCATAGCAAATCTCTTAGGCAAGGACCTGAGAATCTTTCTTACAAGTTTCTCTTCAGCCATTTTCTCACCTAGTCCACCAGAGGTGTTTGCAATTTCAAGAATATTCATGTGAAAGTCATGAATGGTCTCATCCTCTTTCATCCTCAGATTTTCAAACTTGGTGGTCAGCATCTGAAGTTTGGACATCTTCACCTTGGAAGTACCTTCATGAGTTACCTTGAGGGTATCCCAAACTTCCTTAGCTAGTTCACAGTGGTGTACCAGCCTGAAGATGTTCTTGCTGATTCCATTGAATAATGCATTCAAGGCCTTGGAATTTCCAAGAGCTAATGCCTCTTGCTCCTTGTCCCACTCTTCTTCAGGAATCTGCACACTGACTCCATCTTCACCTGTCCTCATTGGATGTTCCCATCCTTTGTTGACAGCTCTCCAGACTTTGCTGTCTAGAGACCTTAAGAAGGCTATCATACGAGGCTTCCAGTCATCATAATTAGAGCCATCCAACATGGGTGGTCTGTTTGAGTGTCCTAAATCCTTGTCCATGGTACTAGAAAGTAACTTCCCTAGATCTCACCCAGAAATTCACATGCAGGGTGCCTGCTCTGATGCCAATTGAAATTCTAGTTATCAGACTTTAGATGTCACACGGGTTGTTATGACATCCAATTCTGCACAGACAGGAATTATGCAGACTTTAAATGTAAGTGCAGTAAATAACACCAGTAATTGTTTACCCAGTTCAGTCCAACATGACCTACATCTGGGGGCTACCAAGCCAGGGAGGAAATCCACTATTAGTAGTATCAATTCAAAGCTAAACTCACCCGTTTACAACTTATCACTTAATCCCTACCCAATGCAATTTCAATCTTAACCTAAGATCAGAGTTCCTACTCACTCCCCCTCAATCACCTCAGTGATTACTATCTTTAAACTCTATTAAAGACAAGTTGAAGTCACACTTCAAAAACTCTTGATTGTGCTTCACAGCTTTAATCAAGATACACAGCACTCACGCTTAAAAGCTTTGAGTGATACAACACTTACAACTCAATGAACACCTTATACCAAAACAATCATCAACGTGATAATGACTTGGCTTACAAGATACGTCTAATACAAGACTCACAAAAATACAGCAGTGAAGTATGATGGACACACTTAATCTTCACGCCTCAAAATCCCTGACACTGAATGAAGGAACGCCTTCCTTTTTATATTGTAGTACCTGGGCTTTTGTACCTGTATTCTCCTGAATTTAAGGTCACACGAGTTCCCATAAATTCAACATTTAGGTTACTAACAAATAGGCTATTTGTTAGGTTCATTAAATGTAACTTGGTTGTTGATTTCCTGGATTTTCTCTAAGCTGTTGACTTCCTGAAGAATAGCCCAAGAAAAGTTGAAACAGAAAACTGAACAACCTACAATATAGCATATGCTGTCAGGCATGAATGTCACGACATTCAGCTTGACATCAAGGTCCATATGCTGAGTCTGTTTTTCCAGAAAACAGACTGTACAATTTTGCTGACCTGTACATGATCAAAATGACCATACTACAGTAACAACTTACATTAATAAATGTCAAAGTGTCCAACTTAACATTTACACATTTGGCCTTAAGTTAGTTCTGTTATTCTCTTGAAGAACAAACTAAGTTACATGCTGAAGTATAGCAGAGCACCACTCTGTCTAATGTTCAGTAGCTGCTGTCAATGATGAATGTCATAACATCCAGTTTGACATTCAGTCAGTAGGCCTTATGCCAGGTCTGGTCTTTCCTTGATAACCAGATTGGAAATAAATACTAAGTTCTAACAGAACACCTGCTGTTCTATTCCTTAGTATCTGTTGACAGGTATGAATGTCACAGCATCCAGTTTGACATTCAATAAATCCTGTGTTAGCTAGTCCTGCAGTAACTACAATGTAGTCACACATACATGTCATGACATCAGTCAAGACATTAGTACCCATCTAGTGTTTTACCATATAATGCAGCCAATTAAACACCTACAAAATCCCCTTTTAAAGGCGTCAGAATGGACCATAATGCGTCAGAAAAGCCCATAAAAAGTACATATTGTGTGCATGATACCTTCCATCGTGCGTGCAATGCAGCTATCTGATCCTTGTCCAACGTTTTAATCTAAGTCATCCTTTGTGATTACCCAATTTGTCACACATTAACTTGGTTCCACCGTGGTCTAGATGTGCGTGGCCATCAGATATGCCACCTCAATTAATGAGGCAGATATGGTTGCCCTTGTTTTTTTGTTTTTATTTTAATTTCGAATTTTCATTTTAGTTAGCTTATTTTGTTTAATTCATAATAATTTCATTTTTAATCCAAAAAATATGTGACTTTCACCAAAAATCTTTAAATGATTTCCTCTTCCATATTTTGAATTAAAATCATTTTTGGATTATATTTGATCTTTTTTGTGAATTAAATAGTTTTTGACTTGTTCTTAAATATTTTTAAACACTTCTGACTTTCTAAAAATTCCCAATTTTTTTGTCTAATGTCCTTTGACCTTCTTTGACCTAGGATAAATTCCTTGGCCATTTATTTGGTGACTTGAGGTTTTTCCCTTTTAAAAATGCATTTTATTTCATTTTTAAATTGATTTTTAATTGTTTAAATATTTAAAAATATTGTTGACCATTTGATTGACCTTGTGTTGTTTCATCTTCTGTTTGGCCTTGATCATGGTTGATTTGAACTTCCATTTGATCAATACTATTAGATTTATGGGGTTGATGAAGTGTAAACTTCATCCCTCAAGATGAATGGATAGTAATGATCAGATGAAATTCCTCCCTTGATCAATTTGGGTTTCTATTTTCATTTCCCTCTTCATTTTCATTCCTCTTCTTCCTCAATCCACCATTGACCAATGATTTCTCTACAATCCAAATTCTAGTTGATTCATCAATGGCCTTGTGTCAGATGAATCAACACGAACTTGGTTGAGATAGGTCCCTCCCATTTTATTTTTGTGTGTGGTATGCTTTAAGAGCTTGATTCTTTGTACTATGTCTCTAGCATGCATTAACATCAATATCTATATTGCTCGGCCTCAGATAGTTATGACTTCTATATAAGTCCAATTACGATTGTTTAACATAGAGCTAAATTTTGACCCAAAGGCATATCATTCTTGTAAGTGAGGTTGTAAGTCTCCCATTCTTCATGGCATTATGTCAAGACTTGACCTTTTTCCCATTTGTGAGAGCTAGTGGCATACTTGTTGATTTATCCAAGTTGGAGCCCTTCTCATAGATGATGTATTGGTTCATGTCTTCATACTTGTTAATGGATGGTTGAGTGTTCTCCAAAGAATTACTTAAACAATTGAATCCTCAACTAACATTTCACTAACATTTCTCTATTATTGTTTTATCTTTAATGTCATTTACTTAATGCAATTTAAATTCTAGTACCTTTATCATTCATTTCCATTTACATTTCATGCAAGATGTTTATGTTTCAGTCCTTTTCACTGTGCTCACTTGAGCCATATCTTTGTGATTGTATATATTGTGTGCTTGTGATTTTGTTCTGTTTGTGGTCTTAGGAACTTAAAACACCTAATAACAACAAAAACCCTAAAAAATATGTTGAAGGACTATTAGACCTCTGCTTTTGACCTTGATCTGAACTTTAGGACTTAGAATAGGCAACATCCCCATGCTTTGAAGGACTTGGCCAATGCCATTATTTGAGACTGAGTTATATTGGCCAATGTCATTCATCTGAGACAAGCCTTAGGCTTTATTGGTTTATCTTCTACTTTGTCTATGTGCTTAATTTGTTATCATGTATAGTTGTTTATGTATGATGATTGTTTCTTTGAGTTTTCCACAAGGAATATTTCATCTGATACATTTGAAGACATTGAAGACTGCTCGCTTTTGGAATGCTTGCTTAGATTTTGACTATATTTATTTGATGTCTTTGATCTTCATACTTATTGATTAGATATTGCCTATGATTATTGCTTGCTCAAAGGTCCAAAGGAAATGAGTTTCTATTTGACATCCTTGTCTTGTTGATTGCATCTCATTGGTCAGATCTTTTCAACTCTAAAATTTTAATTTTTTGTCTAGGATAATCCCTTCATCTCCTCCTTTCCTTCTTAAATTTTATAATCTCTCCCTGAAGGAGAAGAGCGGTCCAAAATGCAGCAGAATTTAAAATTTCTCCTTTAGTGATCCTTATGAATGGGCATGATCAGTAATAGAATCGTTACCTCTTGTGGCGATTGTAACCTTTGATGCAGATCTACGGAGCGATCACGAATGTTGAACGATGACAACGCCTCTACTCAGTCCACACGAACGGGTTCCTTCAATCTCAGTGCTAGCTGCTACGAATGAAGGCTTTGAGTGAGTGAGTGAGTGAGAGAGAGAGAGAGAGAGAAACGAAATTGCAACTTCTCCAATGCTTCTACACAAGGGTTCTATTTATAGAACCATTTGTGTGGACTGCAAGCTAAAAATCCCACTCAAGTGTATGTAGCCCATATCTTATAATATGCCAAAATCACTTAAGCGCGTGGTACCTTACCATATTTCGTATTCTACTTAAGTACATCGTACCTTACGATGTTCTACAATTCACTTAAGTGCACCGTACATTACGGTATTCCTTAGTTACTCTATCTCTCCTCAATTCGTCCTTTTGTGTGTGACCCTGTAGGTTTTCGCGGCATTGGCAATTATATTAAATCACGTATTTAACATAATAAACAGTTAGCGGTATCTAGCAGCACATCACTGCTATCCAATACACGAAAATGTCATGTGATCTGACAAATCCTTTTGTGACAATACTTATGTGTACAATTACCCTTTTGCCCTTATGTCTATATTGAACATAAAGCATAGACCGTGTCATCCTTGTCCAGTTCAATATTGGGCCCATAGACATTTATCCTATTATGCAGGATGGGTAAATTCCATCTAGGTCACTCATGTCCCTTAGCATGCTTCGTGGAGTACCCATCAACTGTCTTTATGGTCATCCAGTTATGGACAATGTTTGATCAGCAATAAGGCACTCGACTCTACATCTAGGGTTCATAGTGGTTTCAGGTCGAAGGGTGGTATACACCATTATCACCATGAGAATAACTTATGACACTTTGCATAACATTCTATATAGTATTCTCATAGCGGGTCAATCCAGTATAAATATTACTCTTAACATTCATACCTATGTTTAAGACTTGATAACTCCTTATCCATAATCCATGAGATGTGATCATCAGTCTATATATATAATAGTCTTAATGCTTTAATGTTATCCCATTTCACAATAAATCTCGACTATGGATACTTTAAGAATAATGTCCTTATGTTTAATGTGATCTCATGATTAAGTCACACTTGATACATTAAACAGACTATCTATTCTAGGGACTTTATTAGACAAACATAATAAAGAAAAAGCCTTTTATTATTAATAAATAATTCGATACAAGTACCAAAGGTATTGGCCTCTAGGGCTTACACCAACACTCCCTCCTTTTCAAAACCTTCTTTGTTTGTGTTTTCAACTTAGACTTTTTTTAATGAGTAGAAACTTTGGCCTCATGCCATTGATTTTCAAAACATTTTCTTAATCAAACTTGTAAATAAACTTAATCATATTGACTTAACTTTCAAAAGGACCAAAAGAACTAACAACCTTATTTAAGTCTTTGGCCATTTTGTGCCCTTTTCTTTTAAAACTTTTGCAAGAGAGTATTTAGATTTGAGTTATCTATGGTTGAGACATAATTCTCTCATTCCATGATATTCATTATAAGTTTTTCCATTTATTAGGGGTTAGTGGCATACTTGTTGATTGAATCCAAGTTGGAGCCCTCCCTCTTAAGTTTTGTAAAGCACTCATTATCGGTGGATGTTTGGTTAAGTATTCTCTTATTGGTAACAAAAGATCTTTTAAACTTTTGTTAAAATCAATCCACCAATTTCTTTGAAATTTTTACCACAAACTACGGGGGTTTGATCCCTCATTTTTATGTTGGTACGTAGGCATAAGACCGAAGGTCTTGTCAAACACAAAAATATAATAAATGAATTCTTTTTCTCATCTCCTCACTCTATATTTTTATCAAACATAATTTAGACCAAAAACATATGCCCACAAAAAAGGGCTCCCTAGGAGTACCTAGGACACTTTGGGTGCTAACACCTTCCCTCTGTGTAACCAACCCCCTTACCTGTAATCTCTGACATTTTATTAGTTTTGATTTGAAAGCTTCTTATCTTTGAGTTTTGTTCCTACTTTTTCCCTTTTCTTTGGAAACAATAAAAGCACGGTGGCGACTCTGATTTTATTGACGTTGAGTTTATCCATAGCCCAATGGTCACGAATACACCGCTACAGTCAGTTTCAACATACCCAACTTCACACTGTTAAGAGTTTGTTCACATACTAAACTCATATCTCTAAATTTCTCAATCAATCCCAACTCTCAAACCATAAGCATTGACATGTGAAAAGACTTCCTACTAAATGCATCCGCTACGACATTAGCCTCACTAGGATGGTAACTTAAACCAAAATCATAATCCTTCAAAAGTTCAAGTCATCTCATATGCCTCATATTCAACTCTTCTGATCAAATAAATATTTAAAACTCTTGCGATCACTGAACACTTTGAATTTGAAGCCAAACAGGCAGTGCCTTCAAATCTTTAACATGGATACCACTGCTGCCAACTCAAGATCATGCATAAGGTAACTCCTTTCCTGAACTCTCAATTGTCTCGAAGCGTAAGCCATAACCTAACAATTTTGCATTAACACACCTCCCATACCTATCTTTGAAGCATCACAATATACCATAAAGGACTCACTTGTATTTGAAAAAAATCAAAATTGGAGCAGACATCAACTTCTTCTTGAGTTCTTGTAAACTCTCTCAACAATGCACATCCCAAATATAGGCTTGACCTTTTCGAGTCAACTGAGTTAACGATAATGCTAACTTTGAAAAACCTTCAATGAACTTCCTGTAGTAACCATCCAATCCAAGAAAACTTTTAATCTCAATGACAGACTTCAAAGTCTCCCATTGTAACACAATATCTATCCTTGATGGATTCACAGCTACACCACCATTAGAACCACATGACCAAGGAAACTCACTTCTCTTAACCAGAACTCACACTTGGAAAACTTTGCACACGACTAGTTCTCTTTCAATGTCTACATTACAATTCTCATATGTTCCACACATACCCTCATACTACCGTCGTTCTTCTTCACGAACAACATCGGCACACCCCATGGTGAAACACTCTGACGAACAAACTTCTTCTTAAGCATATCTTCCAGTTGCTTCTTCAATTAACCTAACTCTGAAGCAGATAACCTATAAGGAGTCATCAACACTGAACTAGTGTCGGGTACTAAGTCAATAGTAAACTTCACTTCGTGCTCTGGCGTAAGATCACTAATATCTTCAGGAAACACTTCCGGGAATTCACACACCATAGGAAGATCACGAACTACTCTCTTTTCTATGGCTTCCAACGAAGATAACATCACAAACACTTGCACCTTATCCTTCACGGACTCTCTCACTTGCTTAGCTGATACAAATGTCAACCCCCATCAAACTCAGATTCATAATCTAGAGGAAAGTCGCAAATATCTTTAGGAAAACATTAAGAATCACACACCACTGGTATAACATTAGCCGTCACATTGGTCTCTACTCTTTGAGAAATCAACATCCACAATAAAAGATTGTTTTCCTTAAAGACATCCCAACTTGACTGGTAGATAGGAATCTCGAATCCCTTGCATCTTCAGTGTCAGGAACAACACAACTTCGACAATGCCTGAGCTCTTACAATCAGCGGAACGCTGGACCAACTTATCAAAACAACTAGTAAACACTTGGTTTAACTCCAACAAATTCATTCCAATAATAACATCAAATTGTTCTAATGAAATACAAACCGTACATAACCTTAAGGAACACTTCAGGATACTCAACACACCACTAGCTCATCTCTAGCCAAAACATCGCCTTCTCCCTTACAAGGAAGCGACCAACGAGAAAACCTGACCGTCTTCCTTCAAGGATCACATCATTTTGCTAACTGACACCATCCTCGAATCCAGCCTCTTTTCTGGTTGAGGAAAAACACAACATTCTCAAAATATTTAAACTAGCCAAGACTGCACTCTTGAATGCAACAAACATGATATGCAAGCTCTATATAGTTGGAACATCCAAGAGAAGCAGTCGATTCTCCCCCACTTGTTCCATTTCCAACTTGTAAATGAAAAAAAAACAAGCATCGACAGTGTTCTCACACACATGCCGCATACTAGGGAAAAAACTTAATTAAACAACCTGGCCGGACGGGCCGACTTGCTCTCATACCATTATGTAACACCTGTAAGACCCCAATTTTGACCCTAAGATCCCTCATGCTATCTCATCATATGCATTGGCATTCGGATCACATCTTGGCATCCTACTTACCCCTCATTCATTGGGTTTGCATTGGGAGAGGTCACCAAGCACACTTTATTGTATCATTTTTTTTTCATTATTTACTAACCAAAATGCAAAAAATATGTCAATGTATAGTTTGTTGCTTTTGTAGGTAGTGTGTGTGTTCACCCATGCTCCATCAAGCTCATATCTAGGGTTTAAAACCCTCAATGCGAGGAGATCAATCAAGATATGGTTCACATTGGTTCTAGACATCATATATGGATCCCCACGGTCTTCACATATCATTTTTATCAAGAAATCATCAAAAGTTTGAAGCTTGTTTGCCTTGGAAACTGTATTTCATCTGGGTATCTTGTGTGACTTCCTCAACAAGTTTCTTCAACATTTTATCAAATATTTCAAGGTATACTTTATATTATATCGTCTTACACATATATGATCCTCCATGAGTCCTAAAAATCAAGATAATGTCAAGTTAGCAAGATGGTTCATGGTGGTTGACCATAGAAAGTCAACTGGTCAAAACTGGGGTTCCCTAGACCCTATCTCCTATAATTTTTGTCATATGAAAATTATTTAAAGAGAAACATTAATCATAATGACATTACAAACAACTTTCATGTTGAAGTCAAGAGCTAGTTTTGCTTGGAAAGTCATTTTTTATGGTGAAAGATTATAGGTCATTTTGTGTGAACCCTAGTTAGGAGGTCAACTTCCAAAGACCATAACTTTCTCAATTTTTATGATATGAAATCCATTCAAGTTTCATGATCAAATTCGAGATGTCCTGTTCAACTTTGATGTTTGGAAGAAGTTCAAATTCAACTTGCAAATGCATGTTCCAAGAGGAAACATTATAAGTCATTACCATTGAACAAGTGATTTTCCTCAACTTCTAAAATGCATAACTCCTTCATGCCAAATCCAAATGAGGTAAAATTGGTGACCAAATTGGAAATTTTTGGATTCAAGTGATCATTCTTCTTTGCATGCTTCATTGTAATGACTTCAGCATCAATTGCACGCGAATTGGAGATGGATTGCATCATTCCTTAAGCCCAAATCATTGCCCATGCATCCATGCAAGTTGGTTTCAAATTTTGGCAAAATTTCAAGTGGTGCAAAAAATAATTCCCTCGCCTATTTAAACAAGCTCATGGCTTCAGAAAAGGAGGGAACACCTTGCCCAAGCTTTTCCAAGAGAACTCAGACCCTCACACCATAGAATTTCTTGAGGATTTCATTGAAATCGAGTTTGAATTTTACCTTCTATTTTGAAGTTCAAACTCCAAGAATTCATTGCCCTTTACATCTTAATTGATCACTACAAGCAAGAGGAGGAAGAATCAAGCAAATCCAGGTCAAGATCAAGTTGAATTGAAACTACTCGAATGTTAAATTTCAGAAACTTCATCTCTTCGATTCTCTCTCAATTCCTCACTATTCTTTGTGATTTTTGGTTGGCTGAAGTCCTACCAATGTAGGAAAGAATATTGAGTTGCTTTGAGGTCAAATTAAATAAACTCAGTTCATGATCCTCAAAATTCAAATCCATGTATCTTTTTATATACATGGAATTGGAGAAAATTGAGGCCAGATTCGTGATCCTGAGCATTTTCTCTTCAAAATAGTGTCTTTGTTTTTCATTTTTCATGAAGTTTAGGTTGGACCAGTCCGGTGGTCATCACCGGAGAAGATGACCGGAGCTAGGGCTCCGGTGGTGAGTTGGCTTCATCTCATCCATCTGATCTTGATCCAACGTTCTAATCTTGGCTCTTGGTTTTGATTACCATGTGTGTGGCACTTTGACTCAGGTCCACCATGGATAGCGCGTGCATGGCCATCAGATCTGTCACCTCAATTAATGAGGGAGATCTAATGGTCTTTATTTTTTTGTATTTTCTGATTTTTCATTTAATTGCTTTATTTTATTTAATTCATAATAATTTCATTTTTAATCCAAAAAATATGGGACTTTCACCAAAAATCTTTAAATATTTTTCTCTTTCATTTTCTGAATTAAAATCATTTTTTGGATTAATTTTGATATTTTTTATGAATTAAATGTTTTTGTGCATATTTTTAATTGTTTAAAAGTACTTTTGACTTTTCAAAAATGATGAAATTGTTTGTCTAAGGTCCTTTGACCTTGTTGGTTCATCCATATTCTTTCCCAGTCCTTTCATTGACGAATGAAGTCTCAATATCCTAAGGCTAATTGGTTCATCAATGACTTTGTGCCAGATGAACCAATGCAAGTATGGATGAGGTAGGTTAATCCCTTTTGATCTCTTCTTTAGTGTGTGGTATGTTTTAGGAGTTTGGTTCATTATACCAAATCTCTAACATACATTAACTCCTAAATTTTTATTGCTCGGCCTCAGATAGTTGTGACTTCTACATAAGTCCAACTATGATTGCTTAACATAGAGCTAAATTTTGACCCTAAAGGCATATCATTCTAGTAAGTGAGATTGTAAGTCTCCCATCTTTCATGGTATTATGTAGAAACTTGGCCTTTTTTCCTTCCTATGGAAGATGTCTTGGTTCAAGGGTCCATGCTTATGAATAGATGGTTGAGTATTCTCCAAAGAATGACTTAATCAATTAAAAAGCAAAACATCACTAACATTCAATTAACCTTGACTAACATTTGACTAACTCTTATTAATATTGCTTTACTTTCAAGTCATTTACTTTATGCAATTTAAGTTTTATTCATTTATCATCCATTTCCATTTACATTTCATTTAACTTGTTTATATTTATGTCATTCTCACTTTGCTCACTTGAGCCATATATTGTGATTGTATATATTTGTTTCTGTATTTTGGTTTTGTTTGTGGTCCTAGGACCTTAAAATACTTAATAAACAACAAAAAACCCTATAAACTGTTTGGTGGACTGTTGATCTTGATCTGAACTTTTGGACTTAGAACTAGGCAACATTCCCTGTGCAAAAACGACTTGGCCAATGTCAACATTCTGAGATCAAATTATTGTGAACTGAGCTTTCATCTGATGCAAATCTTGGGGTTTTATTTGAATTCATCTGCTACATTGTCTTGGTGCTAATTGTTATTTTGATCTTTTCTCTAATGCTATTCTTCCAAGTTGATCAAAGAGTACTTCATCTGATACATGAGAAGACAAAGAAGACTGTTAACTATGAGATTTGATTGCTTGGATGTGGCTATCTTTATTTGATGCCTTGATCTTCATGATGTCTGATATTGCTAATTTCTTGATTGATTATTGCTTGATTCAAAGTCCAAAGGGAAAATGGGTTTCTATATGACATTCTTGTCTGTTGGATTGCATCCCATTGGTCAGAACTTTTCAACTCTTAACTTTTAATTTTATGCTTAGGATAACCTCTTCATTTTCTCCCACTTCTTAAATTTCAAAATATCTTCCCCTTTTCAAAAACTTTCTTTGCTTGTGATTTCAAACTTAGACCTTATTTCAAGTAGAAACTTTGTCCTTATGCCATTGAATTTTCAAACTCCTTTTTCTTAAATCAAACTTGTAAATAAATCTAATCATATTGACTTCAAATTTCAAAAGACAAAAAGAACTAACAACTTCATTCAAATATTTGGTCTCTTGTGCCTTTCTTATTAACTTTTGATTAAAAACAATTCACTCATTTTGAAATTGTTACCATGAACTATGAGGTTTTGATCCCTCATTTTTATGTTGGTACGTAGGCACAAGTCTGAAGGTCTTGTCAAACACAAAAATATAATCAATGAGTTCTTTTCTCATCCCCACACTCTATTTTTCTCAAACATCATTTATACCAAAAACACATACACACATAAAAAAGGGCTCCCTAGGAGTACCTAGGACACTTTGGGTGCTAACACCTTCACTCTGTGTAACCAACCCCCTTACCTGTAATCTCTGGCATTTTATTAGTTTTGATTTGAAAACTTCTTATCTTTGGGTTTTGTTCGTACTTTTTCCTTTTCCTTTGGAAACAATAAAAGTGCGGTGGTGACTCTGGTTTTACTGACGTTAAGCTTATCCATAGCTTGATGGTCATGAATTTACCGCTACAACACCTTAAATTTTCCCCGGGTAAATTTAAAACATCTATTAGAGTCAAACAAATCATCATGAAATTTAGGATGTTACACTACAACATACAATTAACCTTCTCAGTTATAAAGACATGTAACATTTTGCAGTTATAAAAGTAGTAGTAATAACCACATGTATGAATGTTAACTTTTATTAAGTCGCAGCGGAACAACAAAAATAAATAGTTAACTCAACATATTCAATCATCAACATAACATGTCATATAATAAATGTTAAAACATAATGAAAGACACAACATTCCAATCCCCAATTGTTACACATCAGAGTAGATGCCGACACAAAAATAAAACGGAAGACTTCATATTCCACTACATCTGAACTCCCACTGCAGATTATCTAAATGTTACCTGCGTGGAGGCAACATTCAAACAGAATGGGTGAGATATCATAATTATATAAAGGAAACCATGATAATAAGTAAGCATCAAATTATTACACACACATCACCCATTACACAATACAATTCCACATAATCCACACAATGGTTATTCACACATAATAGTAACATAACAACAACATAATCAACCATCCAACATAATAATAACATAATCAACCATCCAACATAATAGTAAATGCAACCAATGTACAATGCAATGAGACTCAACAACTCGACTCAATGCATGTGGTACCAATACGTGAATACTCAGGTTCATCACTTTGATCCTCACCTACTAGGATCAAAGTCATCAATTCGTTACCATCACCTCTGATAACGTCTCACTGATTCCATCACCTCTAAAATCAGCTATTGGCCCAATCCATACAATGGTATTTGAGGCTCACTAAGAATTTTCCATATATCTGACAACATGAATGCATGCAACATACAATACATGCAACAACAACATCATGCACAAGGACCCTCCTACATAGTAAATGTACATCGCCAATATTGGTCATCATTCATCAAACACATGTTATACAGTTCAACAACCTCAACATACAACAAAATAAGTAACAACAATGCATTTAATGTTATGTCACACAACCATATAAATAGTACAATGCATTCCAACACCATCAACCAGAAAAATATTCATTTTCAGGTGCTGAAACCAATTTTAAATGACAGTACACACTCTCAACTTTCTGACGCTTTGAACCACGCGTCAAACGAAGTTACGGAGCTCAAGTTACACCATTTTCAATTTCCCAATTTTTTTTACGTAATTGTGGTAACCGGTTACACTCAAATCGTAACCGGTTACGGGCTTCGAAAACAGCCTAGAAACCTATTTTTCAGCGTTAGAGGCCTTCCAGACCTCCGATTTCGATTCCGTAAAAACTTCAGATCTCAAAATTTCACATACTATAATTATTCAATGATTAAAACATCAAATTCACATTATATCACAGATTAGCGTAAAAAACATCTCATTCTCATCAATTCATATGTACCCCAAACCTCCCAACAGCAAAAATTACAATAATTCATCATTCCAACTCTGATCTGAAACCACATCAATTCACAAAACTTTTACATCACAGAATCCAATCAAATTGGTTTAACATCAACATTTTCATCATTCACATAATTCAATCAAATTTAATGGGTTTAACAACAATATTTTCATCATTCCCATAATTCAATCAAATTTCATGGGTTTAACAACAATATTTTTGTCATTTCCACAATTCAATCAAATTTCATAGGTTTAACCGCAACATTTTCATCATTCCTACTATTTAATCAAATTTCATGGGTTAACCGCAACATTTTCATCATTCACACAATTTAATCAAATTTCATGGGTTTAATAGCAACATTTTCATCATTCACACAATTCAATCAAATTTCATGGGTTTAACAGCAACATTTTCATCATTCCCACAATTCAATCAAATTTCATGGGTTTAATGACAACATTTTCATCATTCACATAATTCAATCAAAATTCATGGGTTTAACATCAACTTTTCATCATTCCCATAATTCAATCAAATTTCATGGATTTAACAGCAACATTTTCATCATTCACACAATTCAATCAAATTTAATGGGTTTAACAGTAACATTTTCATCATGCCCATAATTCAATCAAATTTCATGGGTTTAACAGCAATAGTTTCATCATTTTCACAATTCAATCAAATTTCATGGGTTTAACAACAACTTTTTCATCATTCACGTAATTCAATCAAATTTTATGGGTTTAACAACAACATTTTCATCATTCCCACAATTCAATCAAATTTCATGGGTTTAACCACAACATTTTCATCATTTCCACAATTCAACATAGAGAAGAAAACACAAAACTTACGTGGCATAATCTACCCACCATCATAATGTTAACCCTTAGATAATCAGAATCTCATCCTTACCTTAGAGTTCCTAACAATATCTTCTTTAACCTACAACAATGGTGAATCTCCCCTTGAGCCTTAGCCTCTTCTTCTCTCTTTCTCTGCTTCTCCTCTTTTCTCCATAAATATTATGTACTGAGTTTCTATCCCAATACGCCTTTTATATTTTTATTATAAACTCTATTATTTTATTAACTTATTATATTATCACTATTTTTTTAATAATAATAATAATAATCCACTCAAATTAAATAATTAAATTAATATTCATATAATATTAATTAATTGAATAAATAATAACTAATATGATTAATTAGTTTTACTCACCATACCACCATTTTTACACTTTTGCTCACACACTCCCCAACACCTTAATTTCTAAGGCAACTACCCCACACCAAGGGTACACAACAAATCAAAACACTAACCAATATGATACAACCACAACTATCACATAATTAAATTACGGAAAATAATTTAAATAAAATCGGGGCATTACAGTGTTGCTTGTGAATCGTCCACTCGAGCTTTGCAAAGCAGTTATTTGTATGGATAACAGACCAATATTCACTCCATATTTTTTATAGATGCGTCTTGGTTTCTACTTGTTTCCTCATGGTTCTTATTTACCTGATCAAAGCTACTTTGAGTGACTTTAATGAAATTCTGCAAGGTCTCTTCCAATTGTGATGGCTTCCTTTGAGATAAAGCTTCTTGTCTTTGTTGCATTCCTTGGCTAGCATTTGGATTTTGATTATTGCTCAAATAGAAATTTGGGTGATCTTTCCAACCTATATTTGTATGTGTTGAAATACGAGTTATTCTTTTGAAAATTAGCAAGTTGGACCTCCTCACTTGTCCCTTCCAACGAGCACATTTCATTCGCATGGTCTCCTTCACAGAAATCAACCGTAAGTGCTTGTACCTGGCTCACGTTAGCTCTACTTAACCTACTTTCAGCTAGCTTTTTATTTAACAGTTCAATTTGAGCTAAAAGAGCAGTATGGGTATCAACAAGTAACATACCTTTAGGCATGCCCGCATTTTAAAGCTTGACCGACCTTTCACTTTTCGAACAGTACTCATTCATACACATCTTATCAATGAGGTCTTTTACTTGTGGTTCGGTCATTTGGAAGATAGTACCTCCCGCATAAGCATCCAATAACATATGAGTTTCACTCTTTAGGCCTTTGATGAAGTTTTGCATCTGCTCCATATTATTCATGTTGTGATTCGGGCATCTGCGCAACAAAAGTTTGAATCTTTCCCAAGCGTCATAAAGTAACTCAATTTCCTGCTGCTCAAAATTGACAATTTCTGCTTGGCGCTTGGTAAATTGAGTTGTAGTAAAAATATTTCAAGGAATTTATCCTCCAATTCCTTCCAAGTCGGAATTGTTCCATTCGGAAGGCAAAGCAACCAATTTTTCACTCTTCCAATAAGTAAGAACCCAAACAACCTCAATTTAACATGTTCTTCAGTGACATCAGTTGGTTTGCACATTTAGGCGATTTTATAGAAGCGTTCTCGTCGAACGTATTTTCTCTTAAACCTGAAAGTACTTAATTTTTAATATCAAAGTTAGCAGGGTTTGTCGGTACAAACCCTCTTGAAACTTGTCCTTCATCGGTTTGTTTACAATAACCCCCCATAGTTAAGGGTTGTGCAGCTTCCATTACGACTTCTTCTTGAGAGTCAGAAGAATTTGATAGTTGATCTTCTTCTGGTATTCCTCCTTCTAGAGCTGCTTCTCTAACTGCTTTTTTGAGAGCACGTCCGGTTCTTTAAACTTCTTGATCCAATGGAATTAATGTTGATCCCGAATTGCGCATACACAAACAAAAAATACCTCAATAACACTATGATAAACAAGAAAAATAAATGAAAAATACAAAAAAAAAAATATTACACAAACGTCACCTTGTTGAAAAATCAACAGTCCCCAACAACGATGCCAAAAACATGATGACTTCTCGGCAAGTGTATCGATAATGTCAAAGTAATAAAAAGATCGAATCTATAAGGATTTCTTTCAATCAAGATAAAATGTGTGCAATTTATATAAAACTAGTAAAGGGTGGGTCCAGTTTCAGTGTGATAAGTAAATAAGCTAGTAAACAATGTCACGAAAGTGGTTATGTTGTGTTGTAGAATCCCCTATTCATCTATTGTTGATGTTTGATGCCCTGTATGAATGATCTAATCACTATAATCTCACGGCGAATTAACAAAACTGTTATAGCCGATCCCTCACGAAATAACTCACTAACCACTACTCAGAACTTTCTATCCCTGGTCCGCTAGCATAAGTAGGGTTAGGCGATGTGTAGAACGTTAGTTCTCCATGCCACTAATCGGGGTATCCCATCCCTATTCAACCAACATAAGTACAAAGATTTCCCTAGGTCCAACACATAGACTAATGGTCAGTATTCTCTATGTGCCCAAAATCAGATTAAAAGAGTATCTCACATCAAAATCATTACGAACAAGAAGAAATTGAATAAGATTATAGATCAATAGGTTCATACAATGGTCAAATCAACATAAAATCAAAAAATATAGAAAGAGGTTCATCATAACACACCCTAACCTAGAAGAGTTTAGCTACTCATAGTGCAATTAAAAACACTACAATTGGTAGATGAAAATAACATAAGAAGTCCCTTGAAGAGATGGCATCTAATGGCTTCAAATGCTCTAAAAATCTTCATTTGTGCTCTCAAAGTCGTGCTTCAATCTCCCAAAATGGTAACCCTTGTGAAAGTGCAGAAAATCTCATTTTAAAGGTGATAGAATGGACCAGAATGCGTCAGAAAAGCCTAGAAAAAATACTTATCGCGCGCGTCATGCAACTTTAAAGGTCTTATCACGTGTGCGATGTTGTGCGATGATGCGCGTGATTATTACAGTGGTTGCACGCTTTTGCTCCCCTTTTCACTTAAATTTTCACTAAGTCCACAATTTTGACACTTAGCTATTTTTTCTTCATTCTTTAGTCATTCTTCTTCATTTTAGCTCAACTTTCACTTGTTTTTCTCTGATTCTTCAACTAAATATGTGCAATGATGGACTATCATCAACTACCATCATCAAGTATCTCATTAATATGTTGATTTTAGCATTAGTTATCAGAGTCACTAGAATGATAACTTGTTGTGCATTGTTGTCACCTTGGGGATTTGTGGGCAACCATCGAGTTGCATTGACTAGTTTGGAGGTCTCGAGAAGTGCAAGTTGTTTTTTGGAGTGACAGAGATGCAAGGATCACTTTGAAAAGTACTTTGAGCTGGTTACAAAGACACATACAAAACATTCAGGGATTTTGTTCACGAAAGTACCATAAGAGCTTTGGTAAAGTGTTTATATTTTATTGTTTAAATTATATTAATATTTAATGGCAAATTTCTGGCGTGGTTTTCACGTGGCAAATAATTTAATGTTGTTTGTGGCGTGAGAATCACGTATTTATATTTTATTATTTAATTTAATTTAATTCTTATATATAACTAAATTCTTTAAACTATATTTAATTTTATTTTTTTATTGTATGTGTAGGAGGACTATCAGACATTGGTCACAGAGTTTTTAGTTCAAAATCCTCAGTATACTCTAATACGTTCAAATCCAATTGAAGAACGTGTGAATATTTATATTTGGAGTTTAGTAAATTGCAGGAAAGGATCTAATGAGTGTTTTTTTGTGTTGGATCTTTGGCCGGAAACTACAAAATATGTGATAGAACTTTGTTTGAAAGGATTGTGTGTGGGGAAGAAACGTCACGTCCACCACAATTGACACCCGAAGTGATGGAAACAATGAGATAATTTGTGCTAACTGAGACGAGACTGTTGAGAAACAAGTGTGAATTGTGTTGAGAAAAAATGTGACTTCTAAGTCCCACATTGCTTAGAAAAGTGGAGGTTGATCACTTTATAAGTGAGAGAACCTAAGCTAACCTAACAACGATTTAAGCTTCTCCAAGCAAGATCTTAAAGGTTGTCCTCCTTTGGCACTGACTTCTTTGCTTTCTTCATATCATTACATTACATAAAGAAACTCGTTTTACATACGAGGGAGTGAGATGAGAAAAGAAGTTACATTTGGGAGATTAAGAGAGAGGCACGACCATACGAGGGAGTGAGATGAGAAAAGAAGTTACATTTGGGAGATTAAGAGAGAGGCACGACACGCAGGTCGTATTTTAAAACCCAAAATCAGAATAAAGGAAAACTAAGGCCATAACCGATCACCACAAGACAATAATAAACACTTTATTATTATTACTAATTCCTTTAATTAATTAAAATAAAATTAAATTTTGACGACCGATCACACTACGCAGAGTTAGCCGGGGGTCCGCTGCCCGGTCAGCGGGAATGGGTGTTCCGTTGCCCGGTCAGCGGACGGAGGTTCCGCTGACCGTTCAGCGGACAAGGGTCAAGGGGGCAGCGCCCTTGGCCGAAACTTTTAATGAACAATTCATTTAAAATTGACGTCGCTTTTCGCATCAACACTTGATACTTTAAAGCACTGAGTTAGTGAATTTTGCCTTGCGTTAACCGGTTAACCATATGTGTTAACCGGTTAACACTGTTTGAAATCTGTTCAAAAAATTGTTTTCTGCCTTGCGTTAACCGGTTAACCAAATGCGTTAACCGGTTAACACTGTTTGAAAATATCTTGGAAAACTGTTTTCCGTCTTGCGTTAACCGGTTAACCAAAAGCGTTAACCGGTTAACACTGTTTGAAAAACTCAAAATTTTTATTTCGTATTGTGTTAACCGGTTAACCATACGCGTTAACCGGTTAACACTGTTCCAAAAAGTGTTTAGAAAGCACAACTCTTGTGCAGTCACAACCCCAATCGCATAACTCTCTGACAACACAACCCTTGTGCCGTCACTAACCCCGATGCACCAATTTCAGACCGTCAAACATATCTCGATTGTTGATTCAGTATGATTGATCAACACGTCATTGCTTCACCATACTAATGTCGGATCAAGAAGCAAATGACCATTGATCGCTCAAAGGAAAACAATCATTGAGTGTTTGAATGAACGAAACAAGAACACTATATCATATATAATGTATTTTGCATCAAGATTACATATATCATATATATGACTTGATCGATCTCAATTTAATCTTTGATTCATTCTGTCTTTAATCGTATTAATACAGAAAAAAAAACAGTTATAAGATTCATGGTTTCGTAAGTGGCTCTGATACCACTGAAGGAGAATTGCCATCCAAGGCGCAGCGGAATTTAAAAATTTCTCTATTTAGTGATCCTTACGAATGGGCATGATCAGTGATAGAATCGTTACCTCTTGTGGCGATTCAAACCTTTGGTGCAGATCTCTTGTAACGATCAAAACCTTGGATACAAATCCACGGAGCGATCACGAACGTTGAACGATAACAACGTCTCTACTCAGTCCACACGAACGGGTTCCTTCAATCTCAGTGCTACCTGGTACGAATGAAGGCTTTGAGTGAGAGAGAGGGAAATGAAATTCCAAGTCTTTACTTGAGTTTCAGTCTAAGTGACAATGCTTCTACCCAAGGGTTCTATTTATAGAACCACATGTGTGGGCTTCAAGCCAAAAAGCCCACTTAAGTGTATTTTGGCTCATATCTCATAATATGCCAAAATCACTTAAGTATTTGGTACCTTACCATATTTCGTATTCCACTTAAATGCACCGTACCTTACAGTGTTCCTTAGTTACTCTATTTCTCATCAATCCGTCCTTTGTGTGTGACCCTGTAGGTTTTCGCGACGTTGGCAATTATATTAAATCACGCATTTAACATAATAAACAGTGAGCGGTATCTAGCAACACATCACTGCTACCCAAGTCATGAAAATGTCATGTGATCTGACAAAACCTCCTGTGATAATAATTATGTGTATAATTACCCCCTTTGCGCTTATGTCTATATTAAACACAAGGTATAGACCGTGTCATCCTTGTCCAGTTCAATATTGGGCCCATAGACATTTATCCTGTTACGCAGGATGGGCAAATTCCATCTAGGTCACTCATGCCCCTCAGCATGCTTCGTGGAGTACCCATCAACTGTCTTTATGATTATCCAGTTACGGACAACGTTGGATCAGCAATAAAGCACTCGACTCTACATCTAAGATCCATATTGGTTTCAGGTCGAAGAGTGGTATACACTATTATCACCATGAGAATAACTTATGACACTTTGGATAACTTTCTATATAGTATTCTCATAGCGGATCAATCTGGTATAAATATTACTCTTAATATTCATACCTATGTTTATGACTTGCACTACGCCAAATAAGGGAAAAGAGGGCGCTTATTTTGGCCTATAACAGCGCTTTTAAGCGCCCTCTAAAGTGGCGCTGGCATAGGTAAAGACAACGCTTTGTTTTCCTAGAGAAAGCGCTGTCTAAAGTGGCCCTTTAAGGGCCACATTATAGTGCGCTTTCAGAAAAAAGCGCCCTCTGGAGTGGTCCATAAAGGGACACCTTAGAGGGCGCTTTCTGGAAAAAGCGCCCTCTAAAGTTGTCAATGTAAAGTGTTTAGAGGGCGCTTTCAGGAAAAAGCGCCCTCTAAAGTTGTCAATGTAAAGTGTTTAGAGGGCGCTTTCTGGACAAAGCGCCCTCTAAAGTTGTCAATGTAAAGTGTTTAGAGGGCGCTTCCTACAGAAAGCGCCCTCTAAAGTGTTAGTTATTTTAAAAAAAAATTGTTTAAAAAACAGTGGATATTTAATTGGTAACCTGTTCGCATGCTGCAAAAGTGTAAAATTCATATTGATTTCATCCTTTAATCCAATGTTATACACCATTAATCCATTGATATATACAACATGAATCCATTTATATACAACATTAATCCTCCATATATACAATATTAATATATGATTCTTTGATCAACAATATACAACAACATATTCATGATTTAGTAAAAGTACAACAACAATATACAACATATATACAACAACAGCATACAACAACAACATTCCATACATATATGTACAACAATATACAACCTAGCTATATGATTCTTTGATCAACAATGAATTGACACAATTCATCCTTCATTTCATCCAAATGAGCTCTTGAGTAAGATTTGTATTCCTCAAAGTACTACAATTAAGAGAATAAAACATATTCATGATTTAGTAACAAATTAGATGAAATATCCGATAATATTAAAATAAACCCTAAGTTATTATTCCATACCATGTTTGGGATGTCTATACGATTCAACGCAATGATATCTCTCATAAATCTCAATACAAAAAATCCGCAATCGACCGAATTATTTTGCTGAGGACACTACACAGAAAAACAAACAATATATATAGTTAATTTCTTACAAACACTATTATAAGCAAAAAAACAAACACTATTATAAGCAAAAATAAGATACTTAATATATACCTGAACTCTGACCCAGGTAATGTCCTTCCTATTACGATAATTCTTTTTCGATCTAAATTTTATTATTGCCCTAACAAAATAAAAACGTATATTGAGATCAATCTGACAGACATAATTAAATATACAAATACACACGAATATTTAGGGGAATTTCACTTACGCGTCAACCGTCTTCTTCATACTCGGATATTTACTCCAATCACCCGATAACGAATCGAGATAATACACTATTAGTCTCGAAAGATCCATAGCAACCAACACCCAGTGACCACTGTAAAATAAAACAAAAATTTAGATGAATGAAAATTTTCTACGTAAAAGATATACATAGATTAGAATGAAATTATTAGAAAGAAAATCTAACCCGTTGCCCGAATTAAACGGTAAAAAATACAAACTGGGTGTAGTATTATCGCCGGCCGCCATGAATCTATCGACTAGATCATTCTTTACGGATGTTGGATTTTTCGTTATTAACGTTGCGTTGATACGGGAAGCAGCAATAAAATTGAAACGGTTACACAATTCAGTTCCCCGCATCAATGTTACATACATATACCTTAAATAGAAACATAATAAACATTAGACTACTCATTGAAATGTGTAAATAAATTGTTCAACTAAGTAAATTATAGATTGATCGGAGTACCATATGTATGTATGAATGACAGCGATGCCCAATTCGTCGTGTTCAAAAAGTTGTTGCATGTCCTCCTTTGCAATTATTTCGAAATGAGCAGCTCCGAAAACACCTTCATCAAAATCTATACTACGAATGGCCCCGTGCATAATATCGGACTCATCCACCATTTTCTCAAGACGCATCATAATAAGAGATTTTGTCCCGGACGTCGTTGGAGGAATATCGTTACCAGCTTTTTTCAACTTTCGACCGGGAACCTAAAAATTCATATAAATTAAATCATGACTTTTTGTGATGCAACAGAATCGTTACGTATATAATTAAATAGGTATATATATTTGTACCTCTTTTAGAGATGCAACCGACTCGATGCGTCTTGAAATCCCTTTACCAGCTTTATGCGTGGGTCTTGTAGGAGTCTAACATTACCATGTAATAAGGATTGATTAAATATCATAATTGTAGCTGAATTGAAATGTGAATACTAAAGATTCATAATCATTTAGAACATATATACCTCGGCATCTGGGAAAATTAGATCTGACGACCATCCAACAAAGGATCTGACTGCTTCTCGCATCAACGTTGTCTCTGAAACAACGTCAGGTAATGGTAGAAGCGCGTCGGTATCTAATACAAGGTCAACCGAAACTTTCATATATCCCACCGGGAGGGGATTATGGTGAAGTAATTCACCCGAAGTGTTGTGCACTTTTCCCTTGCCAACCATGCGATAAGTTAGTGACGATAGATACAGCTGACAAGGTGAAATGCCCTAAACCAATAATAAATGTTATTGTTAACGTGTATATGTGTCAAGTAAAAAAGTGCTATTTTAATTTCATAATAACATATATAATTACCTCGGGAAATTTCGGTTGACAATTGATACTAGCTCGGTCACTAGTATCTTTTGCCTCGGAGGCGCACCTTTCCTCTCTATACCTTGCATTCTCGTTTTGCAGTTGGAGTACTTGTGCCCTTAACTCCGCCAAGGTCTCCATCACCTCTTTGTTGGTAGGATTTTTTGTTTTTGGTTTTTTATAAAATGACGACGGAGTCACACCAAAACCCTTACCCCTCACACGACCGGAATACTCAGGAACATTTAGTACTCGACTAAGTACGCTCCTGCAATCCTGGACCTCGGTTGAAGGTAAGGTTTGGGATAAAGTCTCCTGATATATTATTAGAGGAGATTAAAAATGAATTATATGTCTAACAAAATTTTCGATATAATTAAAGAAATAATGTTACATATACTTACACATTCGTCATAAACATTTTGGACCGCTTCAACGACAGCCCCATCCTTCCCAACCCGAGCAGCCTTCCATAATACGTGCTCCGGAAGAGATGTTGCGTCACTTTTCTCCTCGGCTAGCTACACATTGAATTAGATTATAAGATCATCAATTATAACATATTGTGACAATGTATAAGCTCATAGCATTTGAATATACTCACAATTCTTTGTTGTAACCGTGCATATCCCGTACGCCCTTTTTTGTACGGATACGCGGGTTTTGATGCCCTTTTCCGATTTTTGTCGCTTACTTCCTGGATAAAAAAGTTTAAGGCATATTAGAACCAAGTAACTTAACAATTGTATAATACCATAATTAATAGACATTACATGGAATTTTTTCGTTTCTTCTTGTTTGGCGACAAAGTTATCCCATTCATCGGCTGAAATAATCTCGGCATACTTCATTGGCCGTTCTGCTTCAACAAATTTTCCTTCCTCATCCTTGAGAAATTTGTTGGACAAAAAGGATCGAAATCCTCGGAGTCTTTTTCCGGCCAATTGAATAAAATATTTTTGCCGGCTTTCATCGATGTGAAAGGATCTCTAAAAAACATACACATGGAGTGTGTTATTATAAAGTAATATTATAACAATATATGGTCAACAAATAGTCAACAAAAAAAACATATAACAATATATGGTAAGTACCTGTATCTCGGACCATATTTTTTCTTTGCCAACCTTCAAGTCCGGACTTCTCCAATTATCACATGTAATCGGAATATGTTGTCGAACAAGGAAACCAATGTAACTTGCCAACATTGAACCGTTAGGCTCAATTAGTTGGTCTTCAGCACTCCAATGTACTTCAAATTTTACACCCTTGTCTCTTGCACGAATGATTGACTTCATAACAGTCAATCCTCGTTTGATTTCTTTTTCAACATTGTTACGTGATCCATTCGCGTCATGGGTATCGTCTTGGTTAGCCATTTTATCTGTAATATAGAAATGATTCAATAAGACCCAAGTAAGACAATGATTCAATACGTGAACACATTCATATACCTTCCATTTCTCTCATGTTACAACAATCTAAACTCTTTTTTTTATCATTATTGAATACAAACTCACACACACCTACTGCATGCAAAAGACCAATGCAAACTTATGGTGTTTGGAACATGAACAAACTTGCATCCATAATCATCAAACTTCCAAGCACAAGCTCAAACACACTTCAAATGATATCAGTTTTCAATCAGAAATAAAAAACTCAGTTTGCCCTAAACAACATTAATCAACATAATGCACAAAATGTAAAACTAAGTTTAGAAAATGCCCTAATCAAACACATGAAGAAAGTGAACGGTAACGATGGAGAAGAGAAATACCTTCAAGGTGACGGTAACGATGGAGAAGAAAGTGAACAGTGACGGTGGACGCAGATAACTCAGTGAACGTGAACGCAGCAGCAGAAAAAGGCGACGGCGACGATGACGGTGAGGGAGGGAGAACGAACGGAGGACGAGAGTAATCGCAGTAGAGAGAAAACCCAGTTACGTAAACGAAATAGCTTATAGAGAGGGAAAATAAAGAGACATGCAGTATATGTTATAATTTTAATGTTTACTAAAGGGGACCTTAGAGGGCGCTTTTGTAAAAAAAGCGCCCTCTAAAGGGGGCCTAAGAGGGCGCTTCTGAAAGCGCTCTCTAAGGTTTTCCAAAAGCGCCTTCTAAACTGGAAATGTACATGGACTTAGAGAGCGCTTTTTTAAAAGTGCCCTCTAAGGGTAACCTTAGAGGGCGCTTTCACTAAAGCGCCCTCTATTGTTGTCCCTCCATTTCCTCATTATTATTTTTTTGGCTTCACTTTAGAGGGCGCTTTGTTACAAAAGCGCCCTCTAAAGGGGGCCTAAGAGGGCGCTTCTAAAAGCACTCTCTAAGGCTTTCCAAAAGCGCCTTATAAACTGGAAATGTACATGGACATAGAGAGCGCTTTTTTAAAAGCGCCCTCTAAGGTTACCCTTAGAGGGCGCTTTCAATAAAGCGTCCTCTATTGGTGTCCCTCCATTTCCTCATTATTTTTTCGCTTCACTTTAGAGTGCGCTTTGTTACAAAAGCGCCCTCTAAAGTGCGCTGTCTATTCCAATAGTATGCTCCTTATTTTTTCTCTTCACTTTAGAGTGCGCTTTTGTAATAAAGCGCCCTCTAAGGGGCGCTGTCTATTCCAGTTTTTGGCGTAGTGTTGATAACTCTTTATCCATGATCCATGAGATGTGATCATCAGTCTACAAACATAATAGTCTTAATGCTTTAATGTTATCCCACTTCACACTAAAACTCGACTACGGATACTTTAAGAATAATGTCCTTATGTTTATTGTGTTCTCATGATTAAGTCACACTTAATACATTAAACGGACTATCTATTCCAGGGACTTTATTAATCAACCATAATAAAGAAAAAGCATTTTTATTAATTAATAAATAATTCGATACAAGTACCAAAAGTATTGGCCTCTAGGGCTTACACCAACAATGGAGGCAATAAAGAAGAAACAATTTGAGATGGGGGAGCAAATACGACAATTGCTCTCACAAAGAGACCAAATAAATAATTCAATGGATAGTGATGTGGATGGGGATGGGGATGGTGATGTGGATGAAGATTTTAGTGATGGTTGTGATTAATTTTTTTTATTGTTATTTTACTTTTAAATATTAATTTTTGTAAAGTATTTCTAATTATTTTAATTTAATCATTTATTTGAAATTCATGTTTCTAATTACTATTTGAAAATATTCATAATTTTAATTATTATTTGAAATTCATATTTTTAATTATAAAAAAAATCAATATCTAGTTATTATTTGAAAATATTTGTATTGTTTATTAATTTTCAGGTTTTTATTAATTATTAAATATTTTTTAATAAGAAAATAATATGCGAAATGGAAATCATGTGAAAAATATGACATTTTTATTTTTGTGGTGTGCTAAACACTAAGTAAATCTGACAAATTTTCCTTTTTGTGATAGAAAATTCACTTGGCAAATTTGTCAACCTACGATATGCTTTTGCCTTGTAGTCAAGTAGGTCTAATATATCAACAAAATTTTGTGGCGTGAAATTCACATGGTAAATTTGTCAACTTACTCTGCTATACCAGCAGAATTTTGTGGCGTGAAATTCACGTGGTAAAGTTGTTGCGTGATTTTCACGTGGCAAAAAAGTTGCCACAAACACTCCTACCACGTGATTTTCCATGTCGCTAAATAATGATTGTGACGTGATTTTCACGTTTGTAGAGTAAAAATAATGTGGTTAATCACTTTCTTTTTAGTGAGCAGCGACCCCATAACTTCCAATATGAGGTGATTTTGCGTAGTATATGGAAAACTAATATTCCTTCTAATATTCATGTGTTTTTGTGGCGGCTTTTCCTCAATCATCTACATACTAAAGACGAGCTGGTGAAGCGAGGTATCATCTCTGATCCGAATAATACAGTTTTCCCTCTTGGACTAGACAGGGCTCGGATCACTACATGTTGCTACTATTGCTACTAGTGTTATCACCCACGTGAATTTTGACAGGATGATGAAAGATAATATAATTATAGGCTTTAGGCTCTTATTTTGGTTTGCTGTTGTTAGGGTAATTTGGCTTTCTAGAAATACTAATATCATGTTTAATATGTTTAATCTGTCTCTTGAGAATGGACTGATGCTAAATTTAATAGTGTGTTTATTTGCGATAGGATAGATTGGTTTGTGAATCCCCTTATTAAATACTTACTAGTATTCCCTCTATCTCATAATAAGTTTTTATTTTTATTTTTATTTTTATTTATTTTAAATTATTTGTCTCTTTAAAATTCCAATATTTTAATTCATATAATTACTTAACTATTATTAATAAAATTATTCTAATAAATAATATTCTTTTTTCATTAAAATTAAAATAACTAATCATTATTATCTTTAAAAAATGTAAAAATCTCAAATAATACACCTACTGAGAGAGTAGGTAACGTTCTTCAAGCGCGTTGTTTTATTTATGTATTATGAGTTGAGTATTTCTTGTGTTTTCATTTATCCATTTTTGCTTATAAAAAAATTGATTGTAAATGTGGATGAATCTTCAAAAATTACTGACCATGTATGCATATGCACGTTTACTGTTTTTTCTGTGAGATTTAACGTGATATTCAAAGTTGAATACTCCTACTTATCATGAGACTGAAACTAATTATACAGTACGATTAATCATAATCAGGTGCTAGAATCTCGCCTAAGAAATACATCTCCTAGAATCTATGAGTAGCATTTAATTACTACTCCTAGTTGATTACTATTGGACCATATTTTTTTGGTAAACAAACTATTGGGCCCATATAGACAAGGCTATTTAATTCTTATTCTTTTTGTCTCTTGCATATTGATTAGTTTCTGCGTTTTACTTTTAGCCGAAGGCGAAAGAAAGAAATAAACTCATCATTATATAAATAAATAAACTGATTACTATAGTAAAAAGCAAAACTTAAAATAAAAGTACTGTATTAATATCCACGGAAGTGTAAAGAACTCATAAGAATCATTCATTATTTTCACCTTAATTTAATTATACTCCATGGGAAAGGAGTACTCTTTTAGTTTCATAATAACTGTCCTTTTAAAACTTAAAATAAAAATAATTTTATATTTTAATGAAGAATATATTATTATTATTATTATTATTATTATTATTATTATTATTATTATTATTATTATTATTATTATTGTTGTTGTTATTATTGTTATTGACTCCAAATTCATTATTATTATTATTATTATTATTATTATTATTATTATTATTATTATTATTATTATTATTATTTTGTTATCTAATTATATATTATTTCTGAAAATGTTATTATTTCAAATGAAAAATTACATTGCAACAAAAAAATCTCAAATTTTAAATTATTTTATGATTCTAATAAAGTATTAATATTTATTTTTCATTACATCTCTTTCTATTTATTATTTCTCTTTTTCTGACAAAATTTATTATTTTATCTTAGCATTTAAAAAATTTCTATTCAATGTCATTAGCGGTTGATAATTTTATAAGTTATTTAATAATTTACCTTTACCCTATAAAATTAACTATATTATTTTAATCATGTAAAATTATCAATATATATTATTTATGTTGAAAATTGGTAAATAATTGGTAGTTTCTTAATTAAAGATTATTTGCAGGATCAATCAGTGAATCATAGGACATAGTATCAAGAATCTTGTTTTAATTCTCTATTGATGAACAACCTATTTTCGACTTAATCGAAATAGTGATTTAAGTGACTAAAAGGATGTCCACTTCGACTATTTTAAAAATGTAAAGAAAATGCAACAAAGACTGAAAGTGTAAAGTAATGTAACTTGAACAAAATTGAAGGTAAATTGATGAGGCAAAATAAGAGAGAATTTAAAGACTTTGCATTAAAAGTAAAGAATGTTGTTTCATTGTTCATACATTCTCTCGGCCATGACTATTTCTCTCTGGAGGCTGGTACTTCAAGTTTTGTGTGAGATTTCAGTAATAAAATGAACACACCTTGAATCCAACAAATGAACTCCTATATATACAAGTATGAAAATAACTATTCTAATGTTCCTATCTTTAGAGTTCGCCACATAAAGCTTTGCATGTGGCCCATCTCTTTTCTCTCTCCACACGTCCTTCAGAAAGAAACCTCTAAGCAGTTATTCATGTTAGAACGTAACATCTGCGCGCTCAAATAACCGCCTTTTCGACCCATCTGATGCTGTCGAGAATACCACGCGGTCGAAATGTTCTTACAACATTCCAAGAACTAGGTCTCGAATCTAGTTGAACGAAGACCCTTACGTACGCGTCATCATGTACCTTAATCTTCGTTATTTGCTTAGATATTTACCCTTGTCGAAAATCCCAACTAACAATTTACCCCCAAAAAACGCCTCTTTCGACGAACTTAGGAAATATGGCATTTTTTTATCTTTTCAGATACTATTCTCCTAGTGGGATGAGGTCATAATCATCATGACGTTTCTTTCAACCGTCACCTCGAAAACATGTGTTTTCCACTATCTCATACCTCTACTCCTTAGGGCGCCGATTTCGTAGGGTAGTACGGTTACATGTAGCAGGTCGCTTCAATCCTTCCTATGGGGAGATGCCACATGCCACCTTCTCTATATCCCTTTATTTCGACATCTTTTTCCCCCAAATCTAATAAAAATTGGAGTTCGATTATATGGGCTTCGTATTCGTACTCGTTATTGGAACATGGCCCTTTTATCTTATACCTAAACTTGGTCAGTGTGTTTTCCAGCGAAAGGATAACGATACCCACTCTGGAGCCGTCCTTATGCTTGGAACCATCGAAGTATAGTGTAGCGGGGTATTCGTTACCATTAGAGATATTGACTAAATCCAAGGTAAACCATACAAGTCGAGTCGCCACCGCACTTCTATTTATCCAAAGGAATTGTTAGAAAGCGAACAAAAACCTAATAGTTTTAACAAAACTAGTAAAAGAAACAGAGATCTGGGTAAGGGGGTTGGTTATGCAATGGGAAGGTGTTAGACACCCAAAACATCCTAGGTACTCCTAGGGAGCCCTTTTCATACTTGTTGCAAAGGTTGTTGTCTTGTGAAACTTTGTTTGTGCAAACATGATTGAAGAGATGAGAAAAGAATATACAAGTTTATTTACATTTTGTGTTTGGATGGATAAACCCATTGCCTACGTACCATCTTATAAAAAGATTAGGATCAAAACCTCGTAGTTCGGGGTAAAAATCTCAAAATGAGTTGGTGAATTGATTGGTCCAAAAGCCTTAAGGTCTTTTGTTATCAAAGGGAGAAAACTCAACCAAACCACAAATCCACCATGTGAGGATAGCTTCAACATGCTAGTGAGGGGTTAACCCTATAATAAGCATGGAAGACTCATTGTCCATCACTAAGGATATAGGTGAGTATTACATCTACCACCAAGATAACTCAAACCTAATAGCTAAAGGTTATGAAAGATTTTTGATTAAGAAAGTGGCCATTGGAACCACAAAAGACATTTGAATGGGTTATATTTACCAATTAGAAGTATATACAAAAATGGTCAAAGTTGACTTAAAAGTTCAATTCAAAAATAAGTGTTATGAAAAGAAAGTTTGAAAATCAAAAGCATAAGGCTTAGGTTTCTAATGTTTTAAAAAACAATGGTTAAATGTTTGCACAAAGAGTTTTGGCTTGGGTTAGAGTGGAGAGAAGAAGAAGAATGACTAAGTCCTAAGTAAAGCAAAAAGGTGAGGGAATAAGAAATGAAACCACACTAGGAGTTCCTCTCTTGAGATCATATTGATGATCCAAGTAGCTCCCATCCTTTGGAATAAGCAACCACAAAGTATAAGCAATCAATCAAGTCTCACAGGAGATCCTTAATGTGTCTTGTATCTTTCACTTTGGATGAACATGGCAATGGTCCTCCAATTAAGCTCAAATGGAAACTCCTAGCACAAAAGCACACACATCAAAAGTTCCATGAAGTAAAACAAGAATGGACAAGAGAGAGTTTAGAGATTTGGTCCTTCTAATCCATCTTCATCATTAAGATCCTTTTACTCCAATTTTGCATAAGGAAGGTCCTAAAATCTAAGTCCAATTCTCCATTTCTTTGCATAGGGAAAGTCCTAGAAACTAAGTCCATTTCTTTGCATTTGGTCCACAACAATCAAAACAAAAACACAAGCATAATAATATATACACAATTATGTGCTCAAGTGAGCAAAAGGCAAATGGCATTAACATAAACATGTGCTCAAATGAGCAAAGAGAAAAGCAAATGGATAATATGTGCAAGAATAGTAAATTGCATAAAATTAAATTGCATAAAAGTAAATATTAGTTGTCAATAGTTAGTGTTAGTAGTTAGTGTGCCATAAGGCAAATTTAGCGCTATGTTAAGAAATCGTAATTGGACTTATGTAGAAGTCACGACTATCTGAGGCCGGTCAATAATAATATAGGCAACAAACACAAGTTAGGAGTCTTGACTAGTGAACCAAGTCCCAACAACTTGCCATGCCAAAAGGAAAATGAGAATTGATCTTGTATTGGTTTAAGCCTTTTGCATGATTTAAAAGACAACCTATCCTTAATGCAAAGCCATTCACTTGATCAATTGATCAAAATGAATTAGATTTGAATTAAGGAAGGTTAAATCCCTCTAATCAATGCTAACTTATCAACCTTCAACTCATTGATCAAAAAGAAAAAGAAAAAGAAGAAGAAGGAGATGAATAAGAGAAATGGAAATGACAAAATTAAAGTGCATTAAATGAAACCTTATGTACCAATCCTCATATGTTGACCAATAACATTGAAAGTCAAGGTCAAACAATCAAAAACAGAAGTGAGATGAAGATTGGAAGTTAAGAAAAGAGTTAAATATTTTTGGCATTTTTTAATATTAAAAATAAACTTGAATTAAAATATTAAAGAAAGGTCAAACTTCAAAATCACTTCAAATCAACCTTGAAAGGTCCAAGTGATTTATCCTAAGTTCAACAAGGTCAAATAAAGTTTGACAAAAAAATTCAGCATTTTTAAAAGTCAGAAACTATTTTTAATCAACTAAAAATGAATAAAAATAACCTAATTGAACTAAAATCTCAAATAAATCTCAAATCAATTCAAAAATTGATGAGAATATTTTTCATAGATCCATCATCATTCAAATAGGTTAGGAAAATATTTTTGCATTTTTTGAATATCAAAAACTATTTAAAATGAATTAAGAATAACCAGAAAAGAGAAAATTCACAAAAATATCAAATGACAAAATAAAAAATATTAAAAATCAGAAATAGAAATTAGAATTTATTTGGGAAATAATGCAATTGGTCCCATAATTTTTGGATAAAAAATGAAAGAGATATGAATTTTAGAAAATGAAATGGAATTAAAAAATAGAATGGAAACTTAAATCAGAATTTAAAAATAAGGAAAAACGTGAGGCGTTGGATCAGGCTCATTAATTGAGCTGGCACATCAAATGTTCCTTAGGCGCGCGTCCACCAAAGTCCATAGTCAATGCGTGCGCATGTGAAACAAATAAAAGTCATAACAATGAATGATCCTGATTGAATCTGGAAAATGGATCAAACGGTCCAGATTTAAACTGGACATGATGAAGCCACCGGAGCCACCGTCTTCTCCGGTGAGCTTTCAGATTCCGGCCAAAATGCAGAAATTCAAAAGGCAACCAAAACGTGCGATCTATACATCATTAGAAAGCTGGGATGATGTACATCATCCCTATACCATCCATTTTCATTCTAGATCTCTATGATTTGAGAAATCAGAAGTTGAAAAATCTGGTGTTCATCATGAACTCAATGAATTGTGAAAATTAAAAGCATAAACATGATGCCTCTATTGAGAGGACTTCAGCCAACACAAAACCACAGCCAATAGGTCAAAGGATTAGGAGAATCGAAGAAAATACCAGTTGGAGTTCAAGTTTGAGTTCTGGTGATTTGAGCTTGAAACCTTGCTTGCTTTATCAAAACAGAAGTTCAATGAAGTGTATAGTGAAGGTCTAGAAGCACTAGATCTAAGAATACAACCAGATGAAGCTGAATTCTAGATCTGAAAATTTTAAGAGAAATGAAACTTGCTTCTTTAGTGATGGTTAGGGAATGAATTCTGCAGCATTTCAGGTTGAAATTGGGCGCCCCTTTTGAATGAGTATGGCAAGGTATTTATAGCTAGAGCTGATGCCAAATGAGAAGAAACTTGTGTGCATGAAGCTTTGGGTCCTCCATGCATGGGCCTGTACAGGCGCATGTGAGGCCCAAAAGCTGGTGGATTTGCAAGCTGATAGCACAATGAATTGATTTGGACGTGTAATTTGCCTTGCAATAGCTTGCATTTCAAGATTCAATGTGAATTTCACAATTGGTCACAAATATTCAGCTCTTCGAAAGTCACTCATGAAAAATCCAAACATAAGCATATGAGTAATGGTTGGAAAGGTCTTGATGTAAGGAACAATTGTTATGTTGGGCAAAAATTCATTTGGAGTGTGTAAATTTATGAAATTTGAGTTTAAAGTGTGATGTGCAAAACATGTCAAGGCAAGGTTTCTAAAATTGGCCATCTTTCAAGCCCCTCTGTTTTGATGATGCAAGCCTTAAATGGAAAAACCTCCAACATCAAAGTTGTAGATCTTTTCAAGACACTCAAAATGGACTTAAATTTTTCATCATTTGGATTTTTGATGAAAGATTTATGGGCACTTGAAGTTGGACTTTTTTGACTTTTAATGCATTTGGTCAAAAAGGACCTATAATGTCTTGCATTATCACATGTATTTCCTTTGAGATTTTGAAATTTTGTTCAATATAACATTTGAAGTAGACATCTTAATCTTTCCAATGCATTTGATCCCACCTCAAAATCATAAAAAATGAATGAGTTATGTCCTTGGGAAGTTGATCCAAAATTAGGGTTTCAGTCAAAGTGACATATAATGTATTGGAATGGAAGATGGTTTTCCAAGATTCAAATCAAATTTTGATGAACATGAAAGTTGTTCATATTGTTCTTAAGAACATTGTTTCTTTTGGAACCATCTCCATTTGACCAACACATCAAAAGTTAGGTCTCAGTGCATTTCAAAATAGTTAGATGAATTGACTGATCAACTTTTCAAGTCCACAACTCATGCCTTGATGAATTGATGATTGAGGACACTCAAATAAGTTTAAATATGCATGAAATGAAGATTTATAGAACTTACCTTGATTGTATTTGACCATGGGCTGAGGTTGCTTCATGAGCAAGGCATTGTGGTGCACAGATGGATTAGGGTTTCCTTGAAGAACAAGACCTCAAACCCTTTGACTTGCTTTGATCAAAATGATGAATTGAGATGCTAGGGGGCATATTTTATGGATGAGAGCCTTGGGAACCATTATCATGCTTGCTTTCATCTCCTCTTGGCCATGTCATTGCACAAAGGATCTCCTAGAAACTTTTGGCCTTGTGATTACTCAAGCTACAAACAAAAGATATTAGTGACATATTTTTGTGCTTTTGGTTAGTAAATAAAATGAGAAAAGCAATGATATACAATTCAAGCATGTTTGGTGATCTCAAACCACTCACAAAAAGTCCCACCCAAAGGCAAGGGAACCAAGATGCTTAATGATCCTTAAGGCTATGCAATGCAATGTTATGATGCCATGAGGGATCTTAGGGACAAAATTGGGGTCTTACATATAGCCTCCAAGGTCTAGTTCCTACGTATGCCTCCATTGTCTGGACCACTAAATGGTCAACGATGAAGTCTGCGATAATTTGTCCTTTTACTGCTTTCAAAGGATAATAAGCCAATGAATACTCAGTAAGCGCTAAGGCTCACTTTCCTATTCGACTATGAAAAATAGATTTCAATAATATATACTTAATAACGTTGAAATGAGAGTAAACATAAACTTCCACTGGTGTAATATAATGCTTCAATTTTGTACATGAAAAGTACAGGCACGAACATAACTTTTCAATCGGGTTATACTAGTTCTTGCGTTTATCAAAAATCGAGTGAGGCAATATATGGCTCTTTCGACGCCATTATCATCCTCATGAGCTAACATACTGCCTATAGTCGAATCTGACGCAACTATGTATAATTTCATGCTCTTATTTCTACTTGAGGGTAACAAAACTAGAGGCCTCATCAGATATTTCTTGATGTTGTTAAAAGCCTCTTGCTGCTCACTTCCCCAAATAAAGTCGTTATCTTTCTTGAGTCGAAGTAGTGGTGAGAATGACTGGATTTTTCCACTTAGGTTGGAGATGAACCTTCTGAGGAAATTTATCTTTCTCAACGAAGATTGGAGTCGTTTCTTTGTCGAAGGAGGCTTGAGATCAACACTCGTTTTTGTTTGTTCTAATTAATCTCTATGCCTTTCTTGTGCACCACGAATCCTAAGAAATCTCATACATTAACACAGAAAGCACATTTTAATGGAATCCTTTTCAATCCATATTTCCTCATTCTCTGAAAGGACTGTCAAAGATGGTCTAAGTGACCATTTTCTGATGAGGATTTTACAACTATGTCATCGATGTAGACTTGCACAAAAGTCTCGATAAAGTCATAAAACATACAATTCATAGCTCTTTGGTAAGTCGCCCCATCATTTTTCAGACCAAAGGGCATCACTATCCATTCATAAGTGCCTAACGCACTCGGGCATCAAAAAATTGTCTTAGGTACGTCTTCTTTAGCTATAAATATTTAGTTATAACCATAGTGCACGTCTAACATACTTAAATATTCATGACATGCGGCTGAATCGACTAGCATTTCTGGCACAGGCATGAGGTACTCATCTTTAAGCGTAACATTATTTAGATTCCTAAAGTCTATGCAAACTCTAAGTGTACCACTTTTATTTATAACTGGAAAAATATTAGCTAACTATTCGACGTACCTGTCTGTTCTTATGAACTTACTTATGTGCAGCCTTTCGATCTATTCCTTGATCTTCGTCATTATCTATGGTGCGAACCTCTTTGGTAACTGTTTCACCGGCTTCTTTCCAGGTCGAATTGGTAGCTTTAACTCCACCATCTCTCGACTTAACCCTGCCATTTCATTGTGATCCCATGAGAAACAGTCTTTATATTCTTTGAGCATCTCGACCCCTTTCTTTTTCATGCCTGGTTCGATCTTGGCGTTGATATAAGTTTGTCGTTTCGCCGCTCCTTCGCCCAAGTCTATCTCCTCTAAGGGGTCCTAGGCCTACATTTTCTTGTTAGTTTCAAATGGGTCTTTTCAAACCCCAAAGGCTTGCTGTCATAAATGCAATTGAGCCTTCGGATTTATGAAGCTGTTGTATGCCTATAGGGCTACCTCCACGATTCTCAGAGCTTTCGATATTGGCTTTAAAAGCCATATTCTGAGAAACCCCATCCTCTAAGGCCAAGTTTATTCTGTTTTTGGCCATATAAGTTGAAATCCGAGCTAATGATCTTGACTCAATAGTCATTCTCATCGGCCATTTTCCACCCTATAGGAGGTAGACTTCCTTCTTCGACAGGTTCACTCTCTACCTGCTTCTTGTCCCAGATAAACCCATAGTTTGGATGTAGGTTCAATAAGTAAGTGGAGTATTTCTCATAGGTATACACTTCCTCTGTAGCATTGCATGGCAGTATTTTCTCCAAGTTCCTATCGAAGTCTCTTCTTCCGACCTTTCCCACTTCAGCTTTGTAGTAACTTTGGCCGGCTTCTATAATTTCGATGATACCATCCTCTCTCCAAATGGAAACTCTTTGGTGCAGCGTTGAAGGCATCACGCCAATTATGTGTATCCGCTCACATCCAAGCAGAAGGTTATAATTATAATTGAACTTGATGACCATGAATAACTTAGACCTGGAAGTCAAGCCAATAGATAGGTCAACCTGGATCACACTTAGTATGTCACTGGTTTTTCCCTCATAATTAAACAACACCATATTATGGGGTCTGAGATCTTCATTTGTCTTCCCCATTTTCTTGAATAGTGAGTACGGCATCTGATTTACTGTTGCGCCTCCGTCAACAAATACTTTGTTGGTGGCTAGGTTGTCTACCTTCGCCCTAATAAATAGGGTTTTATATGGTACGTCATACCTAGGTCATGCCTTTCGAGCATAGCTTGTTGTTCTTCAACCACACCATTATTCATAACTTATTAGCACAAAGGCTTCTGGTTAACAACCTCGTCTTGGACAAAGTCCTATTCGACTCATGATACTTCAGACACCCTGTCGCATTCAACTGGTAGCACTGAGACGATGCCACCGTTAATTTTCAATTCATCCTTGGACTCTTCGTCGAAGTTGTCTTCGACCATTCCATCATCAGATTGAGGGGTGTACTCTAGTTCTTTATCCTCCGGTTGGGAAGTGTACTAGGGCTCCTCCTCCTCAGACTAGGAAGTATACTCTGGAGTTTCGTCCTTAGACTGTGGAGAATATTCGAGCGTATTCTCCCTCACCTTTGGTGCCCCTTGCCCATGTGGGCCTCCTTAGAAGCTATTTTTGGAACAAGTGTCAGCTGGTCCTCCTTGTTGAATCTCTTCGGGTAAGGCTTCTTATGAGCCTTCGATGCATATGCATTGTGCTTCGCCCCCAGGGCTTCGCGCTAAGTTGTGAAGGCTTCCTTTTCAGCCTTCTTTTTCCTTTGATAACACATCCATTGGGTACACATCATGGGATTGTTACCCTTGTAGGTCGGAAGGACATAAAATTTCCCATTCGACTCTTTCTGCCCTTTGTGACCTGACATCCCCACCTTGGTGTCAACCTCCTTCCATTTAGGGTGGTTCTCCCCTCTTTGATTTGTAGGCTTCACCCATTTTCCCTCTATATAAGCGGGGTCATGGGGTAAGTTCATCCACATTGACCTCGCCCTCTTCAGAATAGTCGTCGCCTATATCAGAGGCGTAATCATCTGCCTCTATATAAGCGACTTTTTCCTTTTTGTGATACTTATTTGTCCTGGCCTTTTCAACTTTCAGGCGTTCGACTTGGCGAACCCTATCTGCCAATTGTACCATGTCCCTAAGGTATTGGGTTTCTAGCTTCTTCCTAATTGAATAGTCTAGGCCACTAGTGGCCATCTCGACTAACTCATGCTCAGGAACATGTGTGAAACACCTTACCTTGAGAAGTCTAAACCTATTTAAATAGTCGTTTATCGACTCAGGGACTTTTCTCCTAACACTCACCAACTCCTTCAAACTAATTTTCGACTGTCCCATATAAAATTGTTCATGCAATAGTCTCTCCATCTGACTCCGCGATTGGACAAAGTGTGGAGGGAGAGTTGTGGACCAAGTGAAGGAATTCTTCGTCATAGAATTAGGAAAATATTTCATCTTTAAATTCTCATTGTTTGCTATGTCGCCCGCCTTAGTATGGTACCAGGCAACATGTTCTACTATCGACTCATTGGTGTCTCCAGCGAACTTGGTAAACTTTGGGACTTTCCATCCCTTAGGTAACTCCACTTTTCGAACATACTCTGATAAGGGAGATATAAAATTGAGTCTGTGGAGTCCCACATTGAGGCCATTATGGGTCAAAATTTGTTCGACCATATTTGCTATGTTATTATGCCCTCCAAAATTGTTTTATTGGACATATCTGAGCACTTGGTCAGCATTTTGGTTTTTCTGCACGATCAAAGGCTTATGGTTATTTTATTCTATTTGCTCTATCTCTTCCCTATTTGGGGGAGGTTTTGATTGAAACCCTTGGTTTTCTCCTACAGTGGCATATGTTGTCCCATTTCCGGAGTTTCGACCAACCTAACGTTTGATATTTGTGGGATAGGTCGCACTTGCCTTGGAGGCGTGCCAAAGAAATCAACAATACGCCCCATTTGATTTGCCAATACTTCATAAGTTTGATTCTTATTTGCAATCAAAGGGTTGAAAGTGGTTCCCATTTGTTGGGTGAGAGCATTAACCAATTCTAAATTACTCTCATCCATTTGGTGCCTCATAGCCATCATAGAGGTTGTATTTAAAGATGGCGTATTCTGGGGAATGTAATTTATCCCTTCAGGTTGTGCCATATTATTGATGGTTGACGCTGAGGCATTATAAGTATTGTATAGTGGTATTGTGGCCACTACATTATCACAAAATATTGACATATTTAGTTGAAGGTTAGTCATCATGGACGTTGGCATACCGTAAGGGTAGTCTCTTCCAGTTGGTGGCATTGAAAACCCAAATAAAGGTCTCGTAATTGCAGGGTTACTAAGAGGACTCCCTGATTACGGTGGCGGCGATGCCCCTTGTGATGGTATCGCTGCGACTGGCGTCGTTGACACCACTAGAGCAGTTGTCCTAACTGGTGTTGAGATAATTGGCTCTTCAACCATCGAGACGGCTGATTATTGCACTACATTTTGAGGATTGTTCTGGGGATTGACATTATCTACAAGAGGATGTGACATATTGGACAAAGCCTTTCCACTCCTTAATTGCATACAAACTACCCAAAAAAACTTATGAACATAGAACAAGTTTTAAAAGAGAGAAACACAAGAATATCTGTAAAAAAAGAGATGACACTTAGCACAAGTCCAACTGGGTATGCCAATTTGTTTACACTGAAAATCAGTAAACAATCGCTAGTCTCTTAATTAAAGGTTACTTGCATGATTAACTAGTGAATCCTAGGACATAGTGCCAAGAACCTTGTTTTAATTCTCTATTGATGAACATCCTATTTTCGACTTAGTCGAAATGGTGATTTAAGTGACTACAAGGATGTAAAGGATGTCAACTTCGACTACTTTAAAAATGTAAAGAAAATGCAACAAAGATTGAAAGTGTAAAGTAATGTAACTTGAACAAAATCGAAGGTAAATTGATGAGGCAAAATAAAAGGGAATTTAAAGACTTTGCATTAAAAGTAAATAATGGTGTTTCATAGTTCATACATTCTCTCAGTCATGACTCTTTTCTCTGGACGTTGGTACTTCGAGTTTTATGTGAGATTTCTGTAATAAAATGAACACACATTGAATCCAACAAATGAACTCATATATATACAAGTATGAAAATAACTACTTCTAACGTTCCTATCTTCAGAGTTCGCCACATGAAGCTTTACATGCATCTCATATCTATGGTCTTTCCAGGCGTCCTTCAAAAAGAAACCTCTATGCAATTATTCATGTTTGAGCATAACATATATATGCTCAAATAACCGCATTTTCGACCCATCGTTACTGCCGAGAATATCACGCAGTTGAAATGTTCTTACAACATCCCAAAAACTAAGTCCCAAATCTAGTCGAACCAAGCCCCTTACGTATGTGTCATCAGTGTACCTTCATCTTCGTCTTTTGCTGAAATTTTTACCCTTGTCGAAAACCCCAGCTAACAATCATATATAATGAATTTGTTTTATTTACATTTTTTACAATAAAAAACACATTAAGAGGGTCAAGCCAAATGTCACAATGATTGAAGAAATAAAAATTTATCTTATGTTAAAGCGAGAGTCAAATAGACAAAAGATTGCCAAATATGAAAGTTAAATTCTACCAAATATCAAGAGAAGGATAATAAAGGAATCACAAAAAACCAACAATTGGATAGTGAGGTAATGAATGACGAGTTTTTTGTGTTTTATATTTGGATATGAAGCAAAAAATTTGTTGTGTTTTATATTTGATATGATTTTTTCTTACATCTTAATGCAATCAACTTTGTTTACTTCGATATTAGTCCCATGATAAATATCAACTTTGTATCATATTTGGTCTGATAAACGACCTAACATAATACATGGAGAATTTATTTATAGCTTGGTTAGGCTACCAAACTTAACATGTCTGATAAATAACATAATTGATCACTTTATTTTTTTTAATGTTTCAATTTAGTCTCTTATCTATCAAATTGAACATTTCGAGTCCCTAAACCAATAATCTTTGTTTCAAAATTATGTAATATAATTTTACTCAACACAAAACATAACACATATTATGTTATGATTGTATTACCAAAAGTTTTACCAATTGTAGCATAGTAAAACATTAACACAGATTGCATGGATTTCAACTAAATTGTATTAAACTAACAAAGATATTCCATATACTGGCCATAACAATAAAACAAATACGGATGTTACATGGATTTTATCCAACACAATCAATCAACTAACCTTATTTGAAATACATTGTTAAAAACACTTTATTCAAGCCTAAACTAAAAATGGCAAACACCATTGACATTTTCAACATTCCTCTTGTGTGGACAACCTCATTCTTCAACTAGAAATTTTTCTTCATTTGCCTTTCAATCTTCAAATCTCTTCCATCAACAATTTCACCATATAACCACTTGAAAACTATTACATCTTTTTTCCATTTGATTTATATAATTTCTACAACCCGAATTTTTTTCTAACATTCACATTGTTCATACCTGTAATTGTACGAAGAACACACTTCTCTTGACAAAAACACTCCCTCATCTTGTTTCTTATTAGCACAAATCCAAATGTCCCATAACTTTGGTTGTTTGATTTAAAGAGGTGCTGGAATACTTTGACATTTGAACATATTTTTTGAAGAAAATGAATGTTTATGAAGATGAAAGTTGAAGAATACAAATGTTGAAGAAGATGGATATGAAACCCTATAAACTTGATAAGAGGAATGAAATTATGCGAATGAGTGATAAAGCATTGATATAACCTGTTTATTGAGTCAGTAATTTAAGTTTTTCCTCGTTGTCACTCCACGTCACCCAAAGTTAACGGTTTTTCTCAAGATTTAACATAAAGGATTAAGTTAGCTAACGAAACTGTTTTTAAGGGATTAATCCGTAACATTTTTAAGATAAGAGACTAAAATGAAAACTGAAATTAAGTTAAAGGACTTACGCACTAATTAAGCCTAAAAAAAGGATTGGGAGAGTCAGTAAGGGCGACCATATTGACCCGCTCCTCCTCAAAACACGCCTCCAAGATAACATAATCCTTGTTACTAGAGTCGTAAAGGCTGATATGTCGCTGAAATGTGTCCACCATCTCCTCACAAGTATAAATGGTCCTGAAGTCCTCGACGCTCATGTACTTAGGAAAGTTGGCCATCATTAGTTGATTGAGATTTTCTAGGAAAGAACAGGAAGAAAAAGAGTCATTATCACTCGCAGAACTACTATTGCTTTTATAACACCTGAACACGTGTATTTCTAAAATCATGTAATCGATTGAACCATTTGCTAACTCTGCATTCTTCATGCAATGCAAATATTACTAGGGGCTAGTTTCCCTACGAGTCATAGGCCCCGAAATGGGCTATGAGATAGCATAGATCTTAATAGCCTCTTGTCGGTTGGTTTTAGTCCACATGAACTCACTCTCATTACCCCATTGCCCAATAAGCGTGAAATATGATGTGTCCCATTATAACAGGCTAGAAGGGGTCAAAGAGAATAATTGTTGTCTCCATAATATATGAAAATAACTCTCTTACTCTCCACATTTATGAGGGAAAAGATAGGGTAACCACTTTTGGAGTTTAAAGACTCAGATCCAAGAGGTCTCTATGAATATAGGTCTCTATGATTATCTCAGTCTTAGGGTTGAGAAAGGAAAATCATTTTTCATCTAGAAACCACGTATACAAAGCTTTTATCACTCTACGTAAACTAACTCCAAATATCATATACAACCTCCAAATACAGAGTTATCCTCATTATACATATTATTATTGAATTTATTTAACTTAAAAATGGATGTATATGTATTCAATAATGAAATATCATCCTTCTAACTATGTTGTATAAACTTATTTGATTTGAAGTAAGTTGTACAATAATTAAAGTTATTTGAAAAATAGAAAGTATGAAATAGTTTGGTTGAAGAAATGATATTATGAAATAGAATTGTTATTGAATAGATTTGTTTTAAGAAAAATAATTGTTTTAAACCAATCAATAGAACCTGACCTAACCAGTCACTTTGATTCAATTTCTTTTTAAAAAACACTAAAAAGCAACCAAAACCAATATAAATTACATGATTCATATATTTTTCTTGATTTTTTTACTGAAAACTAGTCCAAACCATTACACTCCCAATTCTCTGATTTTAAGTATGTTTTATCTTAAATAACAATAAATCTATTTGATTAGGGTAAAGTATTTCTATTTGTACCTACAATTTGGAATAATAACCCTATCCACTTGTTCAAAAAATTTATAGAACTGAATTCAACTATAACCGAACCAAACCATTAATAAATCAAACTATTTCTTTTAATTAAGGAACTGAACCACTATTTGTCAAACAATTCAATAACTATACTAAAACACAGTTAATCAAATCAAAGTTTACAAAAGCAAACCGCAATCTATTAACTAAACTTTTTTTAACTTTAACAAAACCATTTCTTTTTTTATTGTCAATTGAAATGATGCATTTGTTGGCTCTCATTCTTATTCTTATTTGTTTCTTCTCATTTTTGGCCTCATTTATTTTATTTCCTTTATTTACTTTTTCCTATTATGTTTTCCAGTTTTACAAATCAAACTACAGGACTTTCTGCTATATATTTTCATAATAATCAATAAACTTTATTCATATGCAAAAAGAGTTAATTTGGTTTATCTCCCTTAGGTGAATACTTTGATACCTCTGTTTCGGGTCTATCTATACTTATTAATTTGATTCTTTCGGCCATCGAATCACATACTGTCATGGCAGGGTCAAAAACAACTTTAGAGAATAAATTACATTTCTAATCATCCAAAACGAATTAAAATAAAAACATAACGGTTGAGTTTATTCTAACAAACAGTTTGGATCCGGAAAAAAAATATTTATTAACAGTTTGGTATGGTTTAGAACTCAGAACCGGTGTACAGAATCAATAATTTAGTTTGATTTGGTTCTAAACAAATTGAAATGGTTCAGTTCAACTTGATTGAACTATTATTATGATTCAGTTTGGTTCAGCTGAGGCGAACTATAAGATGAACAACCCTAAAAATAAATTGATGAATCACACTATGCATATCCATTGTGATTTTAATTACCTGTCGATACAACAGGGCGCTGTGATTTTGTAACGGTTAATTTAAACTGCTTCATCTATAACTATAGCAAAGGGCCATTGCTTAAATATAAGAACATGAAATTAAAAATCAAAACTGAATTATATATAATAATCTTAAAATACAACCAAGACCAGCAATAGTCAAGAGTCACTCACTTTACTCAATGTCTTGACTTTCTCTTTCCCCCCACGTCCACGTGAACGTCCTTTCCCACCACCACCGCCGCGCTTTCCTAATGCTCTGTTCGCGTCATGTTTCACTTGCATCGCTTCTGGTAAGGGAATAACACGATCCACACATTTACGGAAACTAAAGTCATCAGCTGATCCATCATCCCTAATGAGAAAAAAACACTTGCTTTTCCATGTAGGATGCTTGCGGACTTGGAAAGCACGGATTTCTCCATCAATCTTTTCATCGGGCTCTGGATGACCTTTCCTAAGTAATTCCAGTAACATTGTGTGTTCATACTGCCACACAAAAACAAGCCAAAATCAATCTTAAGTAACAAACAAATCTATAGATTGGGAACATCACAGAGACAACATAACATAACAAGATTGCTGAAGTGATGAAAAGCCCAATTAACATATTAAGGTGGCAATTAATTTGCAAGCAAAGCAAGCATTTTGACATATGGAGATTATTAGAAGAAACTAATAGCACATAAAACCATTCCTATTACTGCAACAAATGATAAATAAAGTCAAATAGTTTTTCTACAAGTTGTTATCATAAAATATCTTGAAGAGCTTAAGAAAATAAGCCGAAAACAACTCACAGATAAGTCATATGTTGTTAGTTGGATAAATCTAATGACAAAAAGTTCTATCTTTCAACGATTTCAAGTCCGAAAAACCCCAATTCAGCAACTCTAAAAGAAAAGTTACCTTCCAAACATAGCCTTGAGAAATCAGTAATATACAATTCATCTAATTATAATAAATCTCATCCTAGGTACACATTTGTAACAGCTTTGCATCAATTCTACTAGAGTCAGTTTCTTACGTATAGAATACAAAAAATGCATACACATATAGTGAAATCAAAAGATAATGCAGCGGTGATAATGAATTAGATAGATGGAATAATAACCTTGTTAACATCAAGATTAAGACCCCAAGCATGAAGGAAACTGTTGAAGTAATCGAATAACTCCAAAGAAGAGCCGAAAGTTTTGTTACCCAATTTCACAGGACCTGCCGGTTTCTTCTCTTCTTCCGCGTCAACCTTTTGCTTCTTGGAAACAGTTTTTTCGCCCTCCTCTCTGGATCGTTTCCGAATGGTGTCATAGTTTATTTCTGAATCGACGGTGGCGGCGATGATTTCCGGTTCCGGTGAGGCGGTTTCCGCCATTTTGTCAGAATGTGAGGGTTCTTGTTCTAATGGCTCAATTGAAAAAACCTTATAATGGGAACTTTATTTTATGTTTTGGTACAAGTTATTGGGCCTATTTTTCGTTAATTTTAAAAAAACTGATCTTCTTATACACCCCTTTTAACTAAACCTATACCCCAAATCGTTTCTATTAAATCATTAAATTTGGGAGCAGTTTAATATGAACCCGATTCAAACATGAGTCTATTTTTACAAAAAAATGTTTTTCTATTTTTTATCTATAACTGCAAAACATAATTTTGATGTTGTCTATTTTTGTTTCAATTATATATTTTTTTAGTTTTTTATAAACCTCAATTTCTTTTTTATTAATAGTTATGAATACCTCTTTTATTCAACTTTTTTATAAATAATTTAACTTAAATAAAAAATAAACAAACAAAAAATACCATTTATATTTTTATTCGTATGCGCATTAAAAAAATGGACAAACGAGCACAAAATGTCTGAATGTTAGTTATTATAAAAGAAATCCATTGAAAATAGTAGAAATAAAATCCAATTTAACTTGAGAAAAAAGAATATAGACTGACAGTGTAAAATATTTTTGCACCGTCAATCAATCATGGACGTGTATCCCGCTAAATCACACGTTTAATTTTAAAATACCGGTATGACATGGCAGAATATTATAATTCTATTGAATGATGGTGTAAAATTAATTTACGTTGATGGTGCAGTACCTTTAATCTCATTTAACTTATAAACTTTAACAACTAAATTAAAAATGACCCAAGATTCAAAAGAAATCAAGTACGTTTCGCTTTTTCTAGAAAGTTCAATGTTTAATACTAGTTTCGATTTAAATAATCAAACTGGAAAGTTTCGCAATCAATACTTTCAGTTTGATTATTCAAATCAAAAATTTCTTTTTTCTATACTTATGGATTCAAAAGTTTCTATTTTTCAAAAAAATTAATTTGAATATTCAAACCGAAAGTATTTAATATGATAATTTCAAGGTATTCTTTAGAAGTTTTTCTTACGATGGTTATAAGAAGATGATGGCGTGGTACGATATCTTCCCGAATCACACTTATATCAGAGTTCGACCACAGTCGTCGACATGCAGGAGATCACAATGGTTATTTTACAACATGAGATGACTAGGCAACATGATTCAGAGCCTCGTCATTGTTAAACGTGTAGTTTTTGAGTTAAGCATATTTGTAAATTATAGAATTGGACTAAGTCAAAGATATCCTATAGAGTAGTAGTTAAATATGGATGTATTCGACAAAATGTTGAATATAGTTTGTCGAAGTCGAAGTAGCCAGTTTTCAACAGAGTTAGATAACAACTTGTTGAAGTTGGTCAGATTGAGATTGCTTGAAGCATAAGCAATCTCATTATAAATAAGGAGGTACCCTACATTTGTAACAGAAGAATTTCCATTCAATTCAATACATTCTTCTCCCTTATCCAAAACCCTAATTTTCTTTCTTTTCTCTTTTCTCGCTAAAATTATCTTCTCTCTTCAAATCTATGTGGCGAAATCGTCTTGCAACCAAAGTGTGGTTGAATCACTCTAGTGAAGAGTAAGGAACGAGAATCTTGAATCAATCGAGAAAGTGATTGAATCTTGTTTCATCAAGAACGGTTCCAACATCTGGTATATATAGTACTGACTGCGATTCTTTGGAAGCATAAAACAATGACTTCTCATTTGGATGAGCATTTTCCAGTAAATCTTCTCATCTTCAATGGGAAGAATTATGATAATTGGTGTAAGCAGATGAAGGTTGTCTCCTGCTATCAAGATGTTTGAGATCTTGTGAAGAATGAAGTAACACCAATTAGCGAAGATGCAATGGATGAACAAAATGATGCACATAAATATTTGAAGAAGAAAGATTATAAAGCCCTCTTTATAATCCATCAATATGTTGATTCAGATAACTTTGAGAAAGTTGGTGATGTAGACTCATCGAAGAAAGCATGGGACATCATGGAGAAATATTTAGGAGGTGCTGAGAAGGTGAAAGAGGCGAGGTTACAAACTCACAAAAGAATATTGAGTTGCTTCAGATGGAAGAAAGTGAAAGTGTAATTGATTTCTTCACTAATGTAATAAGATCAGTGAATCAAATCAAGATGTGTGGAGAAGCGTTGACATCAAGATCGATAGTTGTAAAAATCTTGAGGTCATTACTTCCAAAATTCAATCATGTGGTAGTAGCCATAGAGGAATCAAAGGACCTGTCAAGCATGACAAAAGAAGAGCTTTAAGGGACACTTGAATCTCATGAACAAAGAATTGTTGAAAGATCTGCAAGCAAGACGAAAGATGATGTAGCTTTACAGACACAATCAACAAAAGAAAAGAAAGTCAAAGGAAGGTGGAATATAAATAAAGGTAGAGTAGGCTACAACAACTCAATTGGTAAAAGTCACCAACAAGAAGGAAATCCGTCGAATCAGAGAAAATCCACAAATTAAAGCAATCATAGAGGTTGTGTTGTAGATAGAGGAAGAGGTGGTGGAAGAAAACTAGATAAGAGTCATATTTTGTGTTTCAATTGTCAGAAACATGGTCATTATGCTAGTGATTGTCGAGAAAAAAAAAGCGAGAAGGTGATGCAAGACTTATAAATGTTGGAATAAGATTCGTTCATACCCTTAAAAGGGTTTAGATGATAACAAAGTATTTAAAGAATAATAGGGTTTATTAATAGTTGTTCAAGTGTGTAGGTTTTGAATTCAAACTATATCAAGGCTTCAAGTCTATCAAAAGACTCAGTTTTTCAAAGAAGTGATTCAGATTCAGATTGATCAGAATTTGTAGTTGTTCATCAGCATCTGAAGGTTTCAGACTCTGGTCTCGACCCATCTTCTGATGACAACTCAACTTCTGAAATACTGAAGAGAATCTGATTCGTACACTGTACCAAAGCAGTCTTGTCTTATTAAAGCCCCATAATTTTGGACAAAATCTACTAGGGTTTCATTTTGCAAGACTCAAGAAATAAATATGCGACATCTTCAGTATACTCTACCCGTTGGTAGATATCTAGTATCGTGAAAGGTATTGAGAGCATTCCTATTATTCAATGGACAAAGCTTAAAACTAGATGCCAGTTTCCAACATCTCTCTTGGCACACTTCTTCACCAAGCTTTCCAGTTATGATTCAAATCTTCCAACGGCTAATTTCCTAGTTCTATAAAAGGAAGTTCAAAGATATGAAGAAGATGCTAAATATGATTGATCAAGTTGATCAATATGGGTTCGTTGACTTTGGTTGAAAACTCTAAATATGCTAAAGATTCAAATATTGTGGAAGTATTTGAATAGGCTGTCAACAAAAACCACACAACACAAAGAGGATTTGGTACAAGCAATAACACTTTGTATAACTATTAGCTTGTACAATAAGGTCTTACGATTTCTTATAATTGTTAATCTTAGAAATCTTAATGACATCAATATATGTGTTGTAACTATGCACCACTATAAGAGTATAAAGTGTATTTTTAATTACTATTCTAAACTTCTATTTAGAATGTGTGTCATATCCCAATAATTTATCCATATACATTTTTATCATCAAATAAAGTCACCATAATTATGCATATATGTATATATAGTAAAAGAGTCAACATAAAGTCAATATTATACATGTTGAAGAAATTGACTAAAACTGTATTTTTTTTTATTATGCATTTTGAAAAATAAATTTATGAACATTTAATTTATCATCAAAATATCCATTTGAATTGTATTAATCATTTTCATGCATCATAAAAAAATCAATGTTTCTAGAAAACTCAAAATATATCTCATTTATTACATCATTATTCCATGCATCATTATTCACTATTTAATTAAATAAGTTTCTAGAAGACAATCACACTTTTTGCATAATTCCTAAACTATCCTTTTTATAGCCTATAAATAAAATCATTCTCATTCACAAATGACACCACAAACCAATCACAAAAACTAAGTCAAAACTCTCTTTATTTTTCTTCAAGTCATTTCTTTCTTTATTGAATTTTATTTTAGGTTGACTCTTATGCTTGTCATTTATTTAATTCTATTGCATTTTTATTCTTACTTCATTTATTTAGTACCTTAATCATCACCATTTTGTATGAAAACTCAATTGATTTCATACAAAATTTCCATTGCATTATTATTCTTTCTACACTTAATTAGTACCTTAATCATCACCGGTTTGTATAAATCACATTTAATTCTAGTTTGTACGAAAATTAAATCATATTTAATCGCTTTTGCTCAATTGATTAAGGTAATAATTCTTGATTAATTAAGAGTTGAAAAGTGTTCTTAAATCTCCATGAGTAAAAGTGATTAAATGTGATTTAATTTTCGTTTATTTAATTTCCTTTGCATTATTATTCTTTCTACACTTAATTAGTACCTTAATCATCACGATTTTATATGGAAACTTCATTGATTTAAAATCAAGAGTTTAAAGTGTTCTTGAACCACCATGAGTAAAAGTGATTAAATATGATTTAATTTTTGTTTATTTAATTTTATTTGTATTATTATTCTTGTTGCACTTAATTAATCACCCCTATTTTGTATGGAAACTCCATTGATTCAAAATCAAGAGTTTAAAGTGTTCTTGAACCTCCATAAACAAAAGGGTAAAATGTAAATTGATGCTTGTTTTACATAAATAATGTATCCAATAGCTTCCCAACACCACTTCGAGTATGAATCAATGATTCGTTTGTCATGAGGGCCTAGATTTTTCTAGTTGCACCCTAAATTTTCAATTTGTTTTTGTTTTTTGTGTATTTTTTATTTATTGTTTTCTTATTATTGCTTTTTTTTTATTTTTTTGTTTGTTTTTTCTTTCATTTTCTTTATTTTTTATTTTATCTTTTTACCTCTTGTATTGATAGTGTGCCCCTCCCTTCTATTATTTCTTTTATCTTTCTATTTGTTTTATTTTTTTAATTTATTTTATTGTATTTTTTGCTGATGCATAATTGTAAATTCAAAAAGACAAAATGACCATTAAAATTAATATTTCAAAAATAATAAGATAAAAGATGTTTGATCAACATTAAGTATATTTTTTAAAATCACACTAAGCTTTTTTCTTTAATAAGCACCTCATACCATTTCACAAACCATTTTCACTAATGTGATAAAACACTTTATCAACATCGAGTTTCTTTTCCGCTTTCTCAACTTATTAAACTTTTTCCTAACAAATACGAAAGAAACGGGTCCTTGGAGTCTCGCATTCCTTGAATCCTTGAATGATTGCTCTCGAGATACACGTCTCATGTTAGCTTTTCATTCACTCTTTTCGTTTCTAAAATACTTAACTTCATTACTTGGACGAAGTGAGGGGTCATTGGAATCTAGCATTCCAGTGGAACCTTTGAACAATCTATTGAAGGTTCATTGTCCATCAAACTGCTTTGAGACATAGGTGCCTTCAAAATTTTACTTGTCACCTGAGTCGAGTAACTTCATCATCTTACCCTTGATCAATACTTTGTAAATGTTTCAAATCAGCGACCTTATACTGAGAAAATTGCTTTTCATGTCTGGTATGTACAATACATTGGAACTTATTGATTATTTTCCATCTTTCCTTATGATTAGAACATCACCAATACCTTCAGCATTTAGGATATTGTCATTTCCGAATTTCACCTTGTTCTTCATCGAGGGACTATTTTTTACAAACTAATCTCTCCTTTCGATCACGTGTGATGAGCAACCTGAGTCTAAGTACCATTGATCCTTGAATATTTCTTCTTGTTTTATTGTGACCATGAGCAACACTTCTTGTTCTTCATACTTTACTGAAGGTGAGAAAAGTATACACAAGGAGGGGAAGTTAAATTGTCTATAGGGAAATTTACTTCTTTTTCTTAAACATGTTTCAGAATTTTATATGTCAAGCTCAAATTTTAATCCAAGTAAGAGTATAAATCAAATCAGAGTTTGAATTCAGAGTTTGTTGCACAGCGGAATATAAATGCAAAAGTAAATAAAGAGACACACAATATATCATGATTCCTCTCAAATCGAGAGTAGTTCAGTCCCCTTGCAGCACAATAGATCTTCACTATAATCAATCAAATTATAATTTGCTCAAAATCAAACTAGAAAGAGACTTATGCTCAAGCCCTCAAGCAAGTGACTTCATTTCCTGAACAACCCATTCAGGACTTCCTGCTCAATCCCACGAAAATAGACTTCATCCTAATCAAATCATGAAAAAGACTTCTTGCTCTTCCCTCAAGCATGAAACTTCAATGCTCAATCTATCTAGAAAGAGACTTCTTGCTCTATCCTCAAACATGATACTTCAATGCTCAATCATCAAAAAGAGACTTCTTTGCTCAAGCACTCGGTAAGAGACTTCTTACATATTATCGCATCTCGAAAAATACAATCCTTCGCGATGGTCGCGGAAAAAATGGTTCGAACAGAGTCTCCATCGAACTTTATTTATTTTCAATGAAGGAATAGGAAAATATCTATAAAACCTTTAAAAACAGAATAATGGTCATCGCAACGATATTCGGGTTTGGGAGTCGATTACATAAAAGAAAGGTATTATCACCCCTCACGTCCGTTGTACTCAACAGGAGCCTTTTAGTTAGATTTGCAATTGAATGTTAGCTTATGTTAATTATTTTCTTCGAAAGATAAAGAGATTGAAAAGAGAAATGAAAGGAAACCTCAAAAGGGGAAATGGAGGTTTTTTTATTAGTGTGCTCGCCAAGATCTAGCAATCTCGTGTCTATGTATCCTTATGGTGCAATAAGGAAATCAAAGCATTCGTAGTTCAAGGTGAAGGCTTTGGTTTGTTTGTTGCTTTATTTTAATGAGTGAGTACTTAGATCGCGTTCTAATGACTAAACGTGGGCTTGCATGCTCGCGGGGGAGACTTAAGCGCTAGTTTGTATATTCATTAGAAAGGATTAAGCATCACTCTTTTCGAATGGATGATCCTTGCTATTCCTACATGCACTCTTCAATGGATGATGCCATCAGAACATAATCACGGTCTTCCACTATAATGATAAAATGATTATAGAATTTTGATTACAACGAACTATCACACGATAATTCCTTTGATGATGTAGGAACTAAACTGCTAATGCAATACAAGATCCCTCAAGATATTAATCCAATAAACCTCGTTATCCATAATAACCTGCTACAAGTATTCGTGTGTGGAAATCCCCCTAATCCCATCGATTTCTTATCTGAGTGATTTCCATTAACTAAGTGTATATTGGACAACTCCCAATTTTGTCTGCAAGCAATCTTTCTCCAACACCACCAAAGAATGACAACTTCCAACTCCGCCTTACGGACCGTTGATACTTGATTCTACCAAAGTCTTCTTTGGAGTATAATGGAAATTCCCAACTTGTTAGATAATCCCTCAATACCAAACTACACTCAAGAAACAATACATGCATCTGTTATAATAAAAAACCAGCTACACACAAAAACATTAGATACCCTAATGTACCACTAGTCTCCCTTACACTGAATCTTTAGAGGAAGTTCCATAAACAAGGAAAAAGACTAAGGATGAAGATGGTTAACAATGTCGGGAAATCTCAACAACAACTGACATTGCACGCGATTAGTCAAGTAATTCAGTTTCAATGAATAGTGAACACACATACAAGGTTCAAACAAGTTTTAGATGAATGGGTCTTGGTTCTTGATTGTTATCAAGAGCTTGATCAAATTCTAAACAAGATTGATCAACTCATTCTCAAATTCACACAAGAAAAACAACCAAAATGCATAAAATAATATGCACTAAAAAGGATAAAGAATTAACATGGGTTCAATATCAAAAGGTTGGTGTTTTGAGAAGAAGAAATAAGAATGGTGTAAAGATGAACACACTAAGAAGAGAATACAAAAATTACAATTTTTGTCACTATGGATCACCATAAGTTTCCCACAGTTGTTACTTTCACCAAAAGAAATAATCATTTAAATAATTTATGGAAAATTGGATTTTTGAAGCTTTGATTAGAATCAATAAAGATTTTTTATTCGATTCAATCTGGATAGTGTTAAAAGGAGGCACTTTTTAAAGCTAATTATTTGAATCATTTTTTATACTTGATTCAAATCAAATAAGGCTATGATTCGAATCATGTTCAATATTTGATTCGAATAATTTGATCCAGAATTGTTTTCCAATTTTCAATAGGTGATTGATCATAATCAAATATAGCACATGATTCAAATCAAATACAAACACATTAAAATTCAAATGTTCTAACTTGCGATTCAAACTACTCGTGTGGAAAGGATAGAATAGTAACTTTCATAGGCTCAAAAAGAGAAACACTAAGGATCAAATAAAAATGTTTATGAAATGTAAAGGGTTATCAGTGGTATAATTAAGTAGCCTAAGCGATTACAATAGAAAGGAAAGAATATTACAATCACACAAATGAATTGAAATAACCTACAAATTACAAATACCCAATGAAACAATAATCAAATTGTAAAACATCAAAACACAATAGATACTTAAAGCACATAAGCAATACCAAATGATATTATGTGCTTCCAGCCTCCCCCTTTTTGAGATTATTATTGATGAACTAATCCAAAGTGATATTTGGAATTTAGTGGAACATAGTCAATCTAATGACACTATATGTTAGCTAAGATTTTCGACATGGGCAAAAATTTCAGCATGATCACAAGTTAAGGACAATTAAACGTTTGATGACCTGTACATTATTGAAGTCTCAAGTTTAGGAAAATGGTACTTAGTATTTTTTTAGGAATATATTTGGAAGACATTTCAACATCAATATTTCGGCAACATCAGGCGCGTCAAAGTGGCAGTTATTTGGTCGCAAAAAGGTGTTTTGTTCAAAATCAGTAACTACTTCTTAGTTTTATCCTAAAAGACACATAGAGGGAATGCAGAGACAAAATGTATGCAAAAGTCTACGTGGCTAAAGCTAAAGAATGGAACGTTAGGAAGTAGTTATTTCATACTAGTATAAATAGACTTTCTAGTGTTAAGATTATGTGTGTTCATTTGATTTCATCAAAGAATCTCACATATACTCAAAGTACCAGTGTTAGAGAAAAAAAATTATTGATAGAATGTATGAATCCTGAAACACCACCTTTATTTCAATGAAAAATTTTCAATTCATTTTATGATTTATGCCCAGTTGCTTTGATCTTTATTTTAACTGCATTGTCACTTTACTTTTTGTTCTTATAACATTCTTGCTTTTCATTACTGTCAAAGTCACACTTTTTACATCCCTTTTATAACTATTTCGACCAAGTAGAAATCAGTCACATCTCAACCAATAATATAAATCACAATTTTTAGCAATATACCCTAGGATTCTCTAGTTGATCCTTCAAGTAACCTTTAATAAGAGACTAGCGGATGTTTATCAAATTTCAGTGTAAATAAATTGGCATACTCGGTGGGACCTATGTTAAACTCTTATCTGTTATAGATACTCATAAGTGTCTTTCAAAAACTTATTATGTGTTCATGAGTTGTTATGGATAGTTTGTATGCGTTTAAGAAGTAAAAAGTATTTACCAAATATGGTGTGCACCCTATAGATAACACAAGTGCACATAACAATCCTCAGGATGTAGTAGAACAACCAATCAGATCAACGATTGAAGATGCGGTTATATCAACGCCTGTTAGGACAACTGCTTTAGTGGTATCATTAACGCCAGTTGCACCGGTGCCCTCACAGGGGATAACACCCTCACCACGGTCAGGAAATAACTTATTCAACCCTGCGGTCACAACACCTTTGTTTGGGTTCTCAATGGCAATGAACAATAGGGATTACCCTTATGGCATACCAACGTAGATGATGGTTGACCTACATACTAACATGTCAAATTTTAGTGATAATGCAATAGAAACTGTGTCGTCGTATAACCCATAAAACGTTTCAACTTCGATCATCAATAATATGGTTCAGCCGGGAGGGATATGTTTTATCCCTCAAACAACGCCATCATTGAATACCACTTCCATGATGGCTATAAGGCAACAAATGGACGAGAGTAACTTGGAGTTGGTTAACACTCTCATCCAACAAATGGGGACCATTTTCAATTTGTTGATTACAAACACAAACCAAACCTATGAACTATTGGCAAACCAAATGGGGAAAATATCTTATTTTTTTGGCACACCTTAAATTCCGCCTCGACTAACCCCTTAGATATCAAATGTTGGGCCGGTCGAAATGCCTGAAAATGGGATGGTCCAGGCAAATATAGGCCAAAATCAAGGATTTCAACAAGAACCAGTCCCAAATAGGGAAGAAGAAGAATACATAGGTTAGCATAATCCCATACCTCTGATGGTTTAACGAAATCAAGATGCTAATCAGGTTCTTCAAAATGTCCAACAAAAGAATTTTGGAGGACATAACAACATAGCCAATGTGGTCGAATAGATACTTGCCCAAAATGGCCTTAATGTGAGACTCCACAGACCTAACTTCATTTCCCCTTTATCAGAGCATGTTTGACAAACAGAGTTATCTAGGGGTTGGAAAGTCCCCAAATTCACTAAGTTCGTTGGCAACACTAGTGAGTCGATTGTCGAACATGTCTCCAAGTACCAAACTGAAGGTGGTGACATTGCGAACAATGAAAATTTGAAAATGAAATATTTTCAAAATTATATTACAAAGAACGCCTTCACTTGGTACATCATACTTCCTCCACACTCTGTTCAAACATGGAGTCAGTTGGAGAGACTGTTCTATGAATAATTTTGCTTGGGTCAGTCAAAAATAAGTTTGAAGGAGTTGGCTAGTGTAAGGAGAAAGGTCCCGGAATCGATTGATGATTATCTAAACAGGTTCATACTTCTTAAAGCAAGATGCTTTACACAAGTTCCTGAACACGAAATAGTAAAAATGGCTGTAGGTGGCCTGGATTATTCCATTAGGAAGAAGTTATATACTAACACCTTAGGGACATGGCACAATTGGCAGATAGGGTTTGCCAGGTCGAACGCTTGAGAGTTGAGAAAGCCATAACGAATCAGTATCACAAAAAAGAGAAAGTTGCTTATGTAGAGGTAGGCAATTACCCCTTAGACATAGGCGATGAATATGTCGAAGAGAGTGAAGTAAACGTGGTTGAACTTAAGACATGACCTCCTTATGTATGTAAGTTGCTGAAGCCATCGAACGAGAAAAATCATGTCGAGCCCAACAAGAATGATAAATTTGTCGCTAAAACTTATACTTTCGACATAACAAAGTGTGACGAAATATTTGATTTGTTAGTCATAAATGGACAGATTATAGTGCCTCAGGGCCTAAAAATTCGTCCATTAGAACAAAGAAAAAAGAGAGTTTTTTCTAATACTTCTCAATGTGTGATTTTCATGGATTTGGTGCAAAAAGCTTTGAAAGAGGGAAGACTCCAATTTGGCGAGAAGCCAAAGACATCGATGAAGGTGGATTCTGACCTAATGTATACTGAGGATGCTTACTATGTTGAGCTTGTGGAGATATTGATGGTTGAAGCTACTGAAGGCTTCAACATGGAGGTCGACAAAGGTGAGCAAATCTCTCCCGTTATTGATGATGACATGCAACAAGTGTACCCCCGAGCTAATGAGGGGTTGGTCGATTTTCCGGAGCGCTACAAGCTAAATGGATCTAATACAATGTTATACCTAAGGTTTAGCACTATCTTCGATGAAGAGGCAGTGAAGAAACTTGAAAACACCAAGAGGTATGATCCTAGAAGAAGCAGAGGAGGAAACCAAATTACAAGGTTCACCTCAAACAATAGAGGTGGCCCTTGCAGGAATGAGGAATATATGAGGCAGTTTAGACAACCTCATTAGAGGACTTTTTGTCCACCAACGAATGTACCTAAGGAAAAGTGGGTGAAGCCCCTGAATCAGAAGGGGGAAAACCAGCCCAAATGGAAGGTGATCGACCCCAAGGTAAGGGTGCCATATAGAAATAACTAGAAAGTGTTAAAGGGAAAATCACACATTTCCCCAACTTACAAAGGAAACAACTCAATGACGTGCACTTAGTGGAGGTGTCACCAGAGGAAAAAGAAGACTGAGAGAGAAGCCTTTGCAACCAAGCATGAAGCCCCTGAGGTGAAACATACCTTGGTTGTGTCTAAGGCTCAGAGGAAGCCTTACTCGAAGAAATTGAGCGATGAAGACAAAAATATAGCCACAAAGGTTATTTATGAGGGTGGCTCATATGGAAAAGATGACACCAGGGCGAGGGAGAAAACACCTGAATACACACCTCAATTAGAGGACGAGGCCATACAATACACTCTTCAACATGAGGAATAAGTGATTGAATATACACCTCAACCTAAGGACAAGGATCCAGAATACACACCTCAGTTGGATGATGAGATGGTTGAAGACATTGGTCTCTGTGTTTCCTGCTGAATATGATAGGGTGTCTGAGGTGCTTGAGACTGAGAAAAACTATGTATAGGAAGAGGCTTCAAATCAAAATCCTCTTTGTTACTATGTTATAAAAAATAGTTTCATTGAAGAGAAACAAACCATCTTATAGAGGCTAAACCCTGTAATGATGTACAATCTTAAGCCATTAATCATCACGAAGAAGGTGGACGGTATGGTCGTTAACAAAGTTTTCATTGACGGAGGCGCGACAGTCAATCTGATGTCACATTCATTATTCAAAAAGATGGGAAGACTTACGAAGACCTTTGACCCCATACTATGGTTTTGTCGAACTACGAGGGCATGACTAGTCACATCTTAGGTGTTATGCAAGTTGAGTTATCAGTTGGCTCCAATACAAGGCCAAAACTATTCATGGTGATCACGTCCAACACCAACTACAACCTACTTCTTGGGCGTAAATGGATTCATGGGATAGGTGCAATACCTTCTACTCTACACCAGAGGGTTTCCATCTAGAGGGAATATGGCATAGTTGAAAATATCAAAGATGGCCAGAGCTATTAGAAGGCTGAAGTCAGTAAGGTCGACAAAAATGACTTTGACAGGAACTTGGCGAAGATTTTGCCATGCTATATAGCTAAGGAGGTCTATACTCCTCAAAAACACGTTGCCTATTTCCCGAACTTACATCCAAACTCTGGGTTCATTTGGGATTAAAAGCAGGTGGAAAGTCAAGTTTTCGAATAAGGGAGTATGCCCCCACAGGGTAGATAATAGTCAATGAAAATGACTCCTGAGTCAAATTCATTGGCTCTGATTTTACCTTACATGGCCGAGAACAGAATAAACTCAACCTTAGAGGCTGAAGCTTTCCAGAATATGGCTTTTAAAGCCAATGTCGAAAACCTTGATAATCTTGGAGGTGGCCTAAATGGCTAGACAACAACTTCAGAAATCTGGAGGCTCGATTGCATATATGACAACGAGCCTTTGGGGTTTGTAAAAGACCCATTTGAATCTAATAAGAAAATGCAGGACCAAGACCCCCTAGAAGAGGTATATTTGAGTGATGGAGAAGTAAAGAGGCCAACATATATCGGTGTTAAAGTTGAACTAGACATGAAGAAGAAGGTGGTTGAACTGCTCAAAGAATTCAAGATTGTTTCACCTGGGATTACAAAAAAATGACAGGATTGAGTCGAGACATGGTGGAGTTAAAGCTGCTAATTCGACCTGGCAAGAAGCTAGTGAAACAATTTCCAAGAAGGTTCACACCAGAGATCAATATCAAAGATTAAAGAGGAGATCGAAAGGCTGATCAGGAGTAAGTTCATAATAATGGCCAAGTATGTCTAATGGTTAGCTAATATTATTCCAGTTATTAAGAAGAATAGATTTTAGGGATCTAAGTAATGATACACCTAAAGATGAATACCCAATGCCTATGACAGAAATGCTAGTAGACTCATCCGCAGGTAATGAGTACTTAAGTATGCTACATGGGTATTCTGGCTATAACCAGATTTTTTATAGCTGAAGAAGATGTACCTAAGACAACATTTTGATGCCCAAGTGCATTGGGAACTTACGAGTGGGTAGTAATTCCCTTTGGTTTGAAAAACGTTAGGGCAACCTATCAAAGAGCTATAAATTCTATATTTTATGACTTCATCGAGACTTTTATGCAAGTTTATATTGATGATATAGTTATAAAATCCTCATAAGAAAATGGTCACTTAGGCCATCTTCGACAGTCCTTTCAAAGGATGAGGAAATATGGATTGAAAATGAATCCATTAAAACGTGCTTTATGTGTGCATACATGAAACTCCTTGGGATCTTTGGTGCATAAAAAAGGCATAGAGATCAATAAAAACAAGACGAAAGAAATCGTCGATCTGAAGCCTCCTTCGACAAAGAAGTATCCTCAATCTTTGTTGGGGAAAATAAATTTCCTAAGAAGGTTTATCTCTAACTTAAGCAGCAAAACTCAGTTTTTCTCGCCGTTGCTTCGACTCAAGAAAGACATTGAGTGTGTTTGGGGGAGCGAGCATCAAGAGGCTTTTGACAACATTAAAGAATATCTGATGAAGCCTCCAATCTTGTTACCTCCAAGTAGAAATAACAGTACAAAGTTGTACATAGCTACGTTGGATTCGACTATAGTAAGTATGTTAGCTTAAGAGGATGAGAATGGCATCAAATGTTCCATTTATCACCTCAGTCGAATATCGATTGATGCACAGACTAGGTATAATGCAATTGAAAAATTATGTTTGTGCTTGTATTTCTCATATACCAAACTCAAGCATTATATAAAACCGGTGGATGTTTATGTTTACGATCATTTCAATGTTATTAAACATATGTTGTCCAAGCCTATATTACACAGTCGAATAGGAAAGTGGGCCTTGGTGCTTACTGAATATTCATTGACTTATTGTCCTTTGAAAGCGGTAAAAGGAAAAATTGCCGCACACTTCATTGTCGATCATTCAGTGGTAGGATCAATAGAAGGATACGTAGGAACTAGGCCTTGGAAATTATACTTCGACGGTTCTAGGCATAAAGATGGAACCAGGGTGAGAGTATTTATAATTTCACCAGAAGACATACCAACCAAAATCAAGTTTAGAATTGAAGGGATATGTTCTAACAATGAGGATGAGTATGAAGCCTTAATAACATGCCTTCAGATTTTGTTGGATTTGGGGGAAAGAGATGTCGAAATAAAAGGAGACTCAGAGTTAGTGGTTAGACAACTCAAAAAAAGTATAAATGCATCAAAGAGAATTTGATGATGTACTTTGTCAGGGCCAACTCCTTACTAAAATGGTCCGACCAGGTCTCTATCGACCATACACCGTGATTAGAAAATCAAGAAGCAAATGACTTAGCTCTGCTTTAGGTTACATAATCTCTAAGGAGAGACTAAAGGAATTGGTCGGGGTACGAGATAAGATGATCTCAGTCGAAAGCCCTTCAGATGCTTCGTCAATGTCAAAACTTGGGGGCCAGGCATAACTGAGATTACGTCAGACTCAGGAAAATCTGATTTTTTTTATAGATTTTGAGACTTACAAAGTTTTGGCCATTGACTTAATGTCAGATAATGATTGGTGAAAACCCATTGTTGAATACTTGGTAAATCCAACAGGAGTGACTAATCGTAAGGTTAAATACAGAGCCCTAAGTTATGTAACTATGGGGAAAAATTGTTTAAGAAGACTCCTGAAGGAATTCTTTTTAAGTGCCTTGGCGAGATGAAGCATATTTAGCAATATCCGAGGCACATAGAGGATCATGTGGCTCGCATCAGGAAGGCTATAAAATGAAATGGTTGTTATTTTGACTAGGGGTGTATTGGCCAAATATGTTAAAAGATTGCATATATTTCGCCAAAGGTTGTCAAGAATGTCAAAAGCATTCAGGTATCCAACATGTGCCTGCAAGTGAGTTACACTTAATAGTTAAGCCATGGCCTTTTACAGGATGGGTGATAGACATAATTGGCAAAATCAAGCCTTCATCGTCGAAAGGGCATAAACACATCTTGATAGGGATATATTATTTTACTAAGTAGATAGAAGTTATCCCTTTATCTAACATCGACCAAGAAGAAGTGATTAGTTTCACCAAAATCATATTATCTATAGATTCAGAATACCCAAGACTATCACAACTGATCAAGGCTCAATGTTTATAGGGCGAAAAATGGCGGAGTTCGCCTCAAAAGTTGGTTTCAAGCTGCTAACTTCGACACCTTATTATGAACAAGCCAATGGTCAGGTCGAAGCGGCTAACAAGATAATGATTAGTTTAATAAAAAGAATGTGGGTCAAAAGCCAATAAATTGGTATAAAACCTTAAATAAAGTGTCGTGGGCATGTCGAAACTCTCCCAAAGAATCTACTAATGCCACACTGTTTTGACTAGTTTACGGTCACAATGTAGTACTCCCTTTAGAGATTCATTTGCAGTCAACTAGAATTAAAATTCAAATAGAGATTCCAACTGAATGCTATTGGGGTATGATGTTTGACGAATTAAGTGGTATGGATGAAGAGAGATTAGCTACTATAAATGTCTTAATGAAACAAAAAGAAAGAGTAGTTAAGGCATACAATAAGAAAGTTAGAACCAAAAATTTCAACTTAGGAGACTTAGTTTGGAAAGTCATCCTACCCATGGATAAAAAATATAGAGCTTTGGGCAACTGGTCACCTAATTGGAAGGGACCATTTAAAATTCTACAAGCATACACAAACAATGCGTATAAAGTCAAAGATTTGACACCTGAAGGTCGAATCCTGCGGATAAATGGCAAGTATTTAAAACAATATAGGCATTTCTTGCAGGAGATACATATTAACACAAAATAAAATATAACTTTAGAATTAAAAAGGATAAAAATAGTAGCCTTAAAATTGTCGAAATGCTACAAGAGGGGCATATTTAGCAGTTACAAAGGTCCAAAATGTTGTTGTAAATGACAAAGAACTTCAAACAAAAAAAATAATGAAAGAGAAGCACTAGAAAGAGAAAAAAGCTTTAAGCCTCTCATATTGAAGCTTTGCTGCAGCCAATCAACAATCAGCTTGGGAAATTGTTGAGGCAAAACCTTCAATTTTAACATCCAAAGTGGATAGTTTCTAGGTGTTATATTCTAATATAGGTTTCTTCATCTAGTTGCAGTTGACTGACCCATCAAATTGTTTTCTTTTTTCCTTCAACTTTATGCACCTTTTTCTAGAGGGCTTTAATCTCTTTTTACCAGTTAAGGATTTTGGCATCCAAGACTGTGACAACTTCATCTTCCTGGCGAAGACTCTTCCAATTTATCAGCATATTGATTAGATTCATTAGCCAAGTTCCATGCTTTTGACCTTTCATCTACTTTAGGCACCATTTGTGTCTAAGCATATTATTTCCTTTGAAAATCAGCAAGGATGTGATCGAAGAGTTGTCCAAAAGCTACTATGAAATTAACAACTTCGCTGGGGGCATCAGGAAGGTCGAGTTTATTCAATAGTGACTTGATGCCATATCCATAAAAAAAGTATTTTCCTTGCACTTCAAAATGATCGGTTCTTCTAAGTTGGGATTTGAGTTGTCGAAGAACCCCGTCAATAGTTTATGGCCGTGTTGTCTCTAGAGACAGTTGAGGAACTTAAACAATTGTGAGTAGAGATGCCTTTGTTGCTTAGCACCATTCTCATGTAATCTCGGGGATTTGTTTTCTTCAATGCTAACAGCTCTTCTTGAGAAAGAATATTGATGGACAAAGAGGTTGGTTTTGTAGACGAAATCTTTTGAGCCTCCCTTTTTACATTTGGTGTAGCATCCATATTTGGTTATTCAACATTGGTTAGAGTCTCAGTGGTTTCTGGTTGGCGGTGAACATCTTGAGCTGGCTGAGGGCTACCATGAAGAGGCGTTTGTTTGGGCTCTCCTTGCTCGAAGGTTTCACCTAGAGAAGTCGTATCCATATCCATTTCGTGCTCGCTTTCTTCCTCAGAAGTCGAGAAGGTTCATTCAAATTGTTGAGCTTTGTCGGTCGAGTTATAGGAGATATTATCATCAAATTTGGTGGGCTGATTAACCTCTTCAGAGATGTCTACAACAGGAGGAGGTTGATTTATGGGTGAGCTGGTAGTTTGAGGTGTCGGTTGAATAAAGGCCGACACAGGTTTAGTTGTTGGCTTGTCTTGAAAAGATTCAATTATTAGCAGTTAAAGAAGATCACGTGAAAAAGGATAATTAACTTACTTTCAAAGCATCTGCATCTGGGATTGAATTGGCGCTCTCAGTCGATACAATTTTCTTGTTGTGCTGATCACTTTTTCACTTTTCCCGATGGCAGCTTTCTTCTCCTTCTTTGTTTATGGAGTATGAGCTACTTTAGGGAGAGGGGCGACTTTCCTAGTGCCAACACCAGTGTTTCTTGGTTTCTTTTTCTATGGAGGAGGTCCAGGAGATGAATCTTCGACCAAAATGGGTTCAGGAATGGTTTCAGCAGTTTCACCCTCGACGGTTGCATTATCAAACTGCATAAAGAATAAGAAATTTAAGAAGTTAAAAATACTATAAGTATAGATGTTGGGCAAACTAAAAGTTTAGTTTCAGATTTTTGAAACTCGGTTGTGTAGGTTTGGATGGAATTTCTTTGACTTTAAGTTGCTTAAGCGCTACTTTAGCATTGATAACATCTCTTGTCCTCTTTCTGTGTTCGACGACTGTAGATATGCAAAATCAAATGTGAATACAGAGGAAAAGATATGGGAGTTAAAAGGATTGTGAAGAGATCTTTTGGCTTTCCTCACCCTCATGTATGGGAGTTTCGACCCTGACATGGTTTATATCGACATGAAGGTGGCCTTTGAAACTTTATATGTCATTCTTAGTCGGAGTCATATGTTGGGTAGGTTTCAAGCATTCATTCTTGTGCACCTTCAAAAATTCCCCACAAACGGACCACCGTGGAAACGGAGGGGCGAAAGCTAGAGCCATTTCACTGGTGGACAAAGAGGGAAATTTAGGAGGATGAAAATTTAACACAAAGGCATATTTATCCTTTACGTAATCAGGAATGTGCAAGTTTGGAAGTTTCACCATCATTTTTTCTTTAGTGTAATAGTTGCTTTGTGAATTGTCCGACTAAGATCTCAGGGTCATACACAATTTCAAAGTATTTCTGGAAATCCTGGATTTCTTTGATATGTTTGGCTCTACCTTTTTGAACTTTTGCTGCATAACAGAGAAAGCATCAGTCAATTGTTGACTTAATGTAGCAGCATTCATAAATTCTTTGGCATGATAAGCTTTCCACCAAGTGTCGAATGTTGGAGTACAATAAAACGTTGGTTGGAAAGCAAATGGAGTGAACATGGGGTGATCAACAATATGTCGAGCTAGTTGTCAAAGGTACTCATCTTCAGAAAAGTTAATGGTTCAAAGGCATAGTTCTCTTTTTCGAGTGAAAAAGGGCCTAGGCACAGTCTGATAACAAAGAATCTTCACATTCTCCCTGGAGATCCCAAGTTTGATTGATATGATGAGTTTAGGATTAAATAAGGCTTCCCATATTCTCTTCGACTTGAATTCTTGTTCGTTAGTAGCTGGGAATGGCAGAGTGAACTTTTTAGGTCCATGAGTCCTTTTGGCAAAAGAATCCATTGTTGGGTTAAAATGGTAATGTTTGGCGAACATCAAGAAGTATGACGAGAATGCTTCTCGGTCTGACCTAATTTTTTTGGTTGGAGTCATTTGGGTTAATTGAACACCTTTAATACACCTATCCCTAATAGCTTTGTCAACTTTGCTAGGCTTGTCGACGTCCAGAGGAAGCTCAAATATGGCATTCATACAAAGTTGAAGTAACCAAAAGGGCCCATATAACAACAAATTGTATTTGGGTTGGATGTTCCTTAAGACTTCTATTGCTAATCCTAGAGATTCATAGAGGGACCCTAAAATCAGTTGGCTGAGGCAAATATCCTTTCCTTAATGCATTTGGTTGGCTAAGGTGATATATCTCCTGGCTACCTTTAAGGATTTGCAACAAAAGATGCATCTTGACAGCCACAGTGCAAGGAAGGAAATGTGTTTCTCGTTCGAAACTTCAGTAATGTCAACAACATGATAGTCTTCAATATACTTGCCAAAGCTGGCACGCTTAGCATCAAAGATAATTGTGTCTTTATCACTCTCATTAGGGTCAAAAGTTTCGCCAGTTGGGCGAAGGCCAGTGATGGCTGGTATGTCAAATAAAGTGGGTGTCACCATTCCATAAGGGAGTTGAAAGGTGTTATTTTTTCTTTCTCAGAAGTACAGGGATGCAATCAACATGTTTTGGCAATAAGCATGAATGATTCTCGACAGCTGAATCGGGTTGAAGATACCTCTAGCCTTCTGGGTTTCACTCATTTTAGACTCAATTTTGTTCATCCAGAGGATGTAGTCCTCACATTTCTTGGTAAGGGGAGCCGAAGTAAAGAGACATAAATTTGAAGTCATGTACTATAATTTCAAAGGGTCCTTAATACTCACTATGGATTTGATCATATGATAAGAAGGGAAAAAATCCCTAAGTTTATTAAGATCCATTGAGGGATCGCGCATTGGACCTATGAGTGCATGGGTATTTTTAGAAATAGAGTAAGGGATAATTACCTGGGACTTGTAGATACAAAGTTTTTCTTCATAGTTGGGTGGCTTCAGAAGGTATTCCTGATTCCCAACGACATTGACAAAAGAAAGCATGTGAGATAATGGAAGAGACTCCTTGATAGCTTTGTTGGTATTTGTTTTGGAGGCCATTGTTTTTGAGATAACGAGTTTTTCTAATGATTTGAAAGAAGAAATTTACAAAGAAGAAGTTCTGATTACAATGGAAGAAAAAGAGAAGGAAAACGAAGGAAATGATATTTATAGTGAATGAGAAAAACTCTTCAGCTCTTATGTTTGACAAATGGCGCGAAGTGGGTTGGCACGTGTCATTTCCTAAGAGGAAAGATCTAAATGATCGAATACACTTAGTCACGCCACCCTACGAAGGCGTAACCATGATTGTGAAGGTGACTGATGATGGAAAGGTCATGATGCCCATGACATCAGCCCACTAGCTGAATAGTGTTTGAGAAAGTAAAAAACACCCATATCTCCTTTTCATCGAAAGAGGCCTTTTTGTGGGTAATTTGTTAGCTAAGATTTTCGACATGGGAAAAAATCTTAGCATGAGCATAAGTTAATGACAATTAGACGTTTGATGACGTGTACATTATTGAAGTCTCAAGTGGAGGAAAATGGGACTTAGTATTTTTTTAGGAATATAGTTGGAAGACATCTCGACAGCATCAGGCACGTCGAAGTGGCGGTTATTTAGACGCAAAAAGGTGTTATGTTTAAAATCAGTAACTACTTGTTAGTTCTATCATGAATGACACGTGGAGGGAATGCATAAACGAAATGCATGCAGAAGACTATGTGGCTAAAGTTGAAGGATGGAACGTTAGGAAGCAGTTGTTTTATACTAGTATAAATATAGTTTATAATGTTAGGATTAAGTGTATTCATTTGATTTCATCACAGAATCTCACATATACTCAAAGTACCAATGTTAGAGAAAAGAGTTTTACTGAGAGAACGTATGAATCCTGAAACACCACCTTTATTTAATGCAAAAATTTTAATTCATTTTATGATTTATGCCTAGTTGCTTTCATCTTTATTTTAACTTCATTGTCACTTTACTTTTTGTTCTTACAACATTCTTGCTTTTCATTATTGTCGAATTCACGCTTTTTACATCCTTTTTATAACTATTTCGACCAAGTCGAAATCAGTCTCATCTTAACCAACACTATAAAGCATAAGTTTTAGCATTATGTCCTAAGATTCTCTAGTTGATCCTTCAAGTAACCTTTAATAAGAGACTAGCGTTTTTTTTATACCAAATTTAAGTGTAAACACTATCACACAATACTTCATTTGAGTCGTAAAAGCTGTAAAGTTCCCCTGCATTAAACACTTAATACGCGTAAATATCGACAATGTCTCATCTACTTTCCCCCTTTGTCAAATATAAAAAAGGAGAGAACCAGATAAAAAGCGCATAAATATAATTCAAGCTAACACAAAAGCCAATGTAAAAATGTCATACTTAGTGAATCATAAACACAAACCATAAACATCGCATATGAGAAATAACACAAATATGCAACATGAAGAAGATAACAAGATAAAATAGAAGCAAAATGAATATAAGAAATACTAGCATAATGTGAATTAATATAATAAAATCTACATGGTACATTAATCAAAACAACGATCAACCAGATCACAAAACAACAGTCCAAACCCAAAATAAACATAATGTCATACCCCAAAATTTGCCCATTAATATTTTAAGACATTTTTCAGGGCACTCCGACTCATTTTTATGACACTGATCTTAAAGGAACGAAGGCCCAGCTCACGAATGGCCCAATCCAGAAAATGGCCCAAACTGGCCTGTTCGCTACACGCTCGCCTAGCGAACGTTCGCTACACGCTCGCCTAGCGAACGTTCGCTACGCGTTCGCTACACGCTCGCCTAGCGAAGCTGACAGACAACAAAAATTTCGGGCTTCATTCTGAGCCCATTAGGTCACAAAAAAGAGCATTATAAATACCAGCACTTCAGTAATGAAAAGGAGGACGAAAGAGGACGAAAAAGGACGAAAGGAGAACCCTAGCAAGCAAACCCTGATACTCATTGGAGGCAAACCTGGAAGGAACTCGGCGGCACCAAGTTCTACCTCCGCCCAATTCAATCCGATTTGCCGATTCGAAGTCACAACTCAGCTGCTAACAGGTTTACATTGCTATCATTGTTTTATATTCCTAATTTGCATATGACTTTATGATTAGATTTATGAAATACCTTAAGCTTGGCATGTGAACTTTAATATATACCATGCATACCTTAAATGATTAATCGTATAATTGCAGTAATGAGATCCATAAGGCATAAAATTGGTTGAGATTATACTGATATCATATTCAAAAACCAGCAGCGCTCGCTAGCACATCGCTAAGCGAGCCAGTAGCGAGTACTCGCTAGGCCTTCGCTAGGCGAAGCAGGGGCGAATGGAACAGCGGCTGTTTCATTTTTTTTTGGCTGTTCTATCTTATGTTATTATAATTCTGCATCATTTGGTTTGAGTTCATGATTGTTGTGTTTATTTTATGGTGCAACTTTCAATTATATTTTATCTCGATGCTCTAATCCGTGTGTTGAATTGTGTAAAGGTTTACATGTTTCCAAGGAAATGGCCGGCTAGGCATTCCCCCTTAGGGGTGGGATACCCTTGTGGAGTTTCACCCTAAATTACCTAATTAATTTTACTGTATTAATTTTAATGTATTAATTTTAATGTATTAATTTTAATGTATTAATTGTAATGTGGAGATTCATCCTAATTACCTAATCGATTGTAAAATACGGCCTCTAAATATGTGATCTTGGACCTCTCTTTATTGCCTTACGATATTACGGTATTACGGTCATGTCCCGCGAATGTGGGGATACCCTTAGCAAAGACCCTTCGATTAAATCATCATGCCCCTTTAAAATAAATCATAGTCCCTCGGATGTTGCCTTCGAATATATGATTTTTTCCCTCGATGACCCTTCGGTGTAGCCTACGGTTAAATGATGATCGTCCCTTCGAATGCTAAGGTATCCTTACAACTGTTGCCTTCAATGACCTATCGATGACCCTACAATGACCCCTAAACATCCAAAGGGTAAAATTACTTACTTCTCAATAGTAAGGACAGTTTTACCCTCATAAGGATAGGAAACGTTCATAACGACCTTAGGAAGGTATAACTCTCAATTACTGGATCATAACCTAAAATATTTTCAACACCTCACACCTTTCAAAACCTCTTTTGGAAAATCACCACTTGGTATACATTCATACTAGAATCATTACCGAGTTATATTTTTTCAAACAACTTTCAAAACTAAACGAGATAACCACTTTGTATACATTCATACGAGAATCATTACAAAGTTAAACTCTCTTTTCAAAACATTTTCTAAGCCGTTCACAAGCACTTTTTCAGACAAGAAAAATAACATAAGTGATCCAGCAATTAAGAGCCCATGGATAACCATGGATACAAAGGGTGCTAATACCTTCCCTTTGTATAATGTACCTCCCGAACCCAAAATCTATTGAGGTCTTTCCTGTTCTTTTCCACCTTTCCTTATTGGATGAAAGAAAAGTCGGTGGCGACTCTTGCTATCCGCGACATTGCGATAAAAAGCAAAATACCCCAAGTCAGTTCACCGTATGACAGAACTGGCGACTCTGCTGGGGACATACAAAGAGAGGTCACCTTAAAAAATCATTTATGTTTTCAAATTGTTCCTTCTTTTAAGGGAATTTTTGAGTGAAAGATCCTACACCCGGATCTAGTGTACCTTAGGTAAGTAGCAATAGATCATCGCGACTATCCGGCGTATACTGGAATGGTTAAAATGATGGCTACGGTTAATGTGACACTTTGGATGTCCTGATGTTCCTCATGTTTACTTGAGGAAAAATTTGGCATTCGCGTGGTGTCATTAAAGCATTAACCAGACCTTTAGAACCCTAATTGACTCATCCTGGCCATTAGAAAGTAGTGAGATAACTGACTTCGGTTCCGACCGGGGTTGGTTGAGACTCGATACTACACTCTTTGAGATTGGACTTTAGGGAAGCTTCGGTCAACCACTTGGTGTTGCACTGAAGTGGACTTGAAGGAAGGTCAATGATTGGAGATCCTTTTAGAACCCGGTTACTATTCTAGGACAGGTTGAACCAACTAAACTTCAGTGGGGAGGGTACTTACCTATTGAACTCATGCAAGCCTTAAAACCTAGGAATGATGGTTGTGTGACTTGCTTGTGCTTGTTATTTATTTAACCTCATAACATCATAACATCATAACATCATGACATCATAACATTGTACTAACCATTTCAAGGACTTAGGGATTTAACTTTGCTCTGTTTTGTAAGGCTATGGCTCCCAGGAAGACCATCCGGATTAATCTTGTAGCAATCTCTCCTCAACTCAAGAACTTAGTGTCAGAACTTTCCGATCATGCGCAGTTTATCCAGAAACATGGTTCTCTCCTCAATTTGGTTACCACTGGGTTCAAAGAAGATATGATGAGAGTTTTATTCCAGTTCTTCGACCCTAAACATCATTGCTTCACATTCCCAGATTATCAGTTGGTACCTACACTGGAAGAGTTCTCCAGACTGCTTGGGATACCTATCCTTGATCAAATACCTTTCAGTGGTTTAGAAAAGGTTCCGAAGTCTGAAGAAGTTGCCGCAGCTTTACACATGACGAAGTCCGACATTGAAGCTAATTGGGTAACAAGGAGTGGAGTTAAGGGTTTACTTGCCAAATTCCTGACAAATAAGGCCCGAGAATTCTTAAAAGTTATGAATGTTCGTGCTTTCGAAGACATCCTGGCATTGCTAATCTATGGCTTGGTGTTATTCCCTAATCCAGACCAATTCATAGACATGAATGCTGTCATACGGTGAACTGACTTAGTATGTTTTTAATCGCAATGTCGCGGTTAGCAAGAGTCGCCACCGACTTTTCTTTTATCCCATAAGGAAAGGTGGAAAAGAACAGGAAAGACCTTAATTTTAAATTCTTAGGTTCGGGAGGTACTTTATACGAAGGGAAGGTGTTAGGCACCCCTCGTATCCATGGTTATCCATGGGCTCTTAATTGCTCAATCATTTATGTTTTCTAGGTTTGAAAAAGTGGTTGAGAAATGTATGAAAGATGTTTTGAAAATGAGAATTTAACTTTGTAATGATTCTTGCATGAATGTATACAAAGTGGTTATCCCTCTTAATTTTGAAGATGGTTTAGAAAAATATAACTTGGCAATGATCCTAGTACGGATGTATGCTAAGTGGTGATTTTCTAAAAAGGATGTTTGAAAGGTGTAAGGTGGGAAAAGTATTTTTTATTATGAATGAGCAATTAAGGTTGCACCTGTCCGAGGTCTTTCCGGGCATTTCCCATCCTTATGAGGGTAAAACTGTCCTTACTATTGAGAAGTAAGTAGTTTTATCCTTGGGATGTTGAAGGGTCATCGTAGGGTCATCGATCGGTCATTGAAGGCAACAGTTGTGAGGAGACCTTAGCATTCGAAGGGACTATCATCATTTAACCGTAGGCTACGCCGAAGGGACATCGAGGGACAAAGTCGTATTTTCGAAGGCAACATCCGAGGGACTATAATTTATTTTATGATGATTTAACCGAAGGGTCTTTGCTAAGGGTATCCCCACATTCGCGGGACATGACCGTTATACCGTAGTACCGTAAGGCAGCAAAAAGAGGTCCAAGATCACTTATTTAAAGGTCATGTTTTAAAGTTAAGTAGGTAATGAGGATGAGCCTCCACATTAAAATCAATACATTAAAATTACATTAAAATTAATTATTAAAATTAACACATTAAAATTAATTATTAAAATTAACATATTAAAATTAATTAGGCAATTTAGGGTGAGCCTTCACAATGGTATCCCACAAATAAAGTGGAAGACCTAACGGCAATCTTTTCCTGGGACATATGAACCTTTGCAAAATTCAGCAAACGGGTTAGAATACCAAATCGGGGTGTAATCGAAGATTACACCAAAGCAGTGATAGTATCAGGTAAGCAAAGCATAGTTATAGTAAAACAGGTCAGGTGGGCAAGGATCAAAACAGAGCGAAGAAACAGCGGCATCCATTATAACAATTCAAAGTATCCAGGCATACTTAAGTCCACATGCAAACCTCAAATATATTTATGAGTTAAATTATGATGTCACACGCAAGTTAAGAACATAAAGCGATATCGCATGCAAATTGAGAAAATGAAGCTGTAATAATAATGCAAACCTGTTTGCAATCGAATTGCACCCTTGAGTTGGCGAGCCGGATTGAATTGGACGGAGGTAGCTTTGCGGCCGCCGGCTTTTCCTTCAGGGTTTCCTTTAGGGTTACCCGGGGTAAGTTAAACAGTAGTCTTGTAAAACACAATGCCTAAGCTGTTGGAAAAGTAAATGTGCAAAAGCGAAAACGGCCACGGAAAAAGGAATGTGAAAAAGCCCCCTTTTAGGTTTTCAAGGTGGCTATTTATATTAGTGTCATTAGGTCATGCATGCTGCCCAAAAAGTCTTCAACGTGCGCATGGATATAGTGGATGCAGGGCCCAACATTCCTCAACGGATCTTCAAGTCTCCGAAGCGTTACCTGCGCCTACAAAGTAGGGGAATGGTGTGACGTTCGTCACACCATGTGTGACGCCCGTCACAGGGGTGTGTTGCGTGACGCTCGTCACGCCTTCTGTGACGCCCGTCACAAGGCTGTGTTGCGTGACGCTCGTCACGCCCTCTGTGACGTCCGTCACAGGCACAACATTTGTGTCTTGCGCTTTGGGCTGGGCTTTGCTGTTTGGTTCGTTTTCTTTTCTTTTTGCACCCCTTTTCCTCCGCTTCCAAATAAACCACTTTCATATTATCACTGGGTGAGCGTGTAGGCCAGTTTGGGTCATTCGCGAACTGGGCCTTTGTTCCTTTAAGTGTCATAAAATGAGTCGGAGTGCCCTGAAATGTCTTGAAATATTAATGGGCAAATTTTGGGGTATGACAGCTGCCCCTGTTCAATATTCTTGAACCGAGAGAGTAGAATGGTATGTGCCGTTCGTGGTCTGGAGGTGAAAGATTATTGAACACTAGAATGCCCCGAAAATTTGCGCTTGCCAATTGGTCTTGGTGGAGATGGGCTTAAAGACGCCATCCAGGAAATTTGATGAGGGGAGCTTCAGACTGTGTCGTACGTTAGGCCAATTTGAAGACATGGGTGCCACACTGGGTCGTACATTAGACCGAATAATGAGTCATCCATTAGGCTGCCGACTTCGCTGGGGAGTCGGAGTGTGTCATATGCTGTTGGGGATAAAGGATCAGAATGGGTCATACACTGGACCGTATCTGAATACCAGAGTGAGCTGTTCGTTAGGCAGGTGACTTTGATGGGGATGAAAGATCAGAACGGATCGTACGCCAGATCGGTTCTGAGTTGCAGAATGAGCCGTCCGTTAGGCTGAATCTGCTTGAAGAGGGAGTAGTCGTATACCAGACTACCATTCAGGAATGTACCTGTCCGAAGGTAGCACCTGAGCAAAGGAGTAGCCGTATACCAGACTACCATTCAGGAATGTACCTGTCCGAAGGTAGCACCTGAGCAAGGGAGTAGCCGTATACCAGACTACCATTCAGGAATGTACCTGTCCGAAGGTAGCACCTGAGCAAGGGAGTAGCCGTATACCAGACTACCATTCAGGAATGTACCTGTCCGAAGGTAGCACCTGAGCAAAGGGGAGTAGCCGTATACCAGACTACCATTCAGGAATGTACCTGTCCGAAGGTAGCACCTGAGCAAAGGGGAGTAGCCGTATACCAGACTACCATTCAGGAATGTACCTGTCCGAAGGTAGCACCTGAGCAAAGGGGAGTAGCCGTATACCAGACTACCATTCAGGAATGTACCTGTCCGAAGGTAGCACCTGAGCAAGGGAGTAGCCGTATACCAGACTACCATTCAGGAATGTACCTGTCCGAAGGTAGCACCTGAGCAAGGGAGTAGCCGTATACCAGACTACCATTCAGGAATGTACCTGTCCGAAGGTAGCACCTGAGCAAGGGAGTAGCCGTATACCAGACTACCATTCAGGAATGTACCTGTCCGAAGGTAGCACCTGAGAAGATGAAGGTCTAACTTGGTCGTGCATTAGACTGTAATTGAGTTGAAGACGGTCAGAATGGATCGTACGCTAGATCGTATCTGAGTCGAAGGAGTCCTATGTTGAGCTGAATCAGAATGAACCGTATGTTAGGCTGTATCTGTATACGTTGTACTTGCAATAAATGTCTGGGATGGGCTTAAAGATGCCATCGCTAGGAGGATATCGAAGTGTTGTCAGAATGAATGTTCCCATGAATTGCATCTGGAATATGTATCTGAATCTTGTCTGTGATTGATAAAGGCGTCTGCCTGAATGAGCCTTTTACTTTGACTATATCAGGAGGATAATTAATCTGCAAAGAAAGGTTAGCGCTATGCTATGTCATGATGCATGAGATGTTTTATGCTTTCGAAAATAAATGCGAATGTTGTATGCATGCGTATGTGGTGAAACGATGTAATGAATGAGTTATGCGCATGAGAAGTTCTGCTTGGGGACTCTACTGGGGAAAATAAATCCCCATCTACTGACTGGAGATATTCGTGTTGAGGACCCTCTCTCGGCTGGGGGTTCTGATTTCTGTCTGATGGTAGAGATATTCAACAGAGCCTGGCTGGGGATGGATGAGATGATCAATCTGTCTGATGATGCCGACCTCTGTTGGGGAATAACTGGCGTTGCCGGGGAATCGAATTAGTAACAGCCTCCTTGGAAAGCATGGTTAGACCTTCTCCTCGATCCTGAAATCGTGTAGTAATCGCTATTGCTATTTTAGGCATGCATTTTTATAAACATTGGTCATATCCGAGTGCATAAGTCAATTCAAGTTAAATCAATGGACATTCACGCCACCAAAACAGAAAAGTAAAAAAACAACAGCATCTTTTTGGAAATGAAATCGTATTGATGTTGAAAGAGGGCCTATAAACAGGCAATTTATGTACAAGGAGACAGAAATCCTAGTAAGAGGAAATTGTCAAGAAAAAGAGAAAGCTATGCAGAAAAAGTCCTATCGATCCTAATTCCACCACTGTCATTATGTCTTCAAGCATCTCATCTCCTGCCGTCGGATAGAAGTGATTGGCTCGTTCAGTCCCTGGAACTTGGTTGAAGGTGGCAGAGAATGGGACATAGTCATACGCTTGATCCTTAATTTTTGCCTGGACCGCCTTTTCAGGTTTTCAGTCCACCAGGATACCCTTTTTTGCCCAAGCCACCTTTTCAGGTTTTCGACTTGCCGGGTGTACATTTTTTTTTATATATCCCTAATTTTTGCCCGAACCCTTTTGGTTCGCCGGGATGCCCTTACTTTTGCCTAGATACGTCGATCTAGCGGGTCTTTTTCATGCGTAGTATTTTTTAACTATGTCCGCGTTCACGGGATGTGGGAAGTCTTCACCATCCATCGTAGCGAGTATCATGGCTCCACCCGAGAATACCTTCTTAACTACAAAAGGCCCTTCGTATGTGGGGGTCCATTTGCCTCTGGGGTCAGTTTGTGGTAGGATGATGCGTTTGATTACCAAGTCGCCAATTTGATACACTTGTCTCTTGACCTTTTTGTTGAATGCCCTGGTCATGCGCTTCTGATATATCTGCCCGTGACATACAGCCGCAAGTCTCTTCTCATCCATCAAATTTATCTGATCGAGTCGAGTCTGAATCCATTCGTCCTCGTCTAAGCCCGCCTCTTTCATGATTCTCAGAGAGGGAATCTGGACTTCCACCGGTAAAACGGCTTCCATTCCATAGACTAAAGAGAAAGGGGTTGCCCCTGTCGAAGTGCGGTAACCATGAAGAGCAAAAGGTAACATCTCCTGCCGGTCTTTGTATGTTACTGTTATATTCTTGATATTGTTAGCAGCCTCCACGGCGCCGTTCGTCTTTGGCCGGTACGGAGAAGAGTTATGGTGCTTTATTTTGAACCGCGTGTAGAGTTCAGTTTAGTACCATTATCAGTGATAACTCTCTCGGGAGCCAGGTTTCTCAAGTAGATATTTGATAGAATCCATCTTAGAAATCAATAAAGTGGTATGATTCAACATATACTGTCTTAGTCGGCGAGCAGCCTAAGCCGAAGCGTAGCAAGCTTTCTCGAGCCGTGAGTATCCTGTTTCACAGTCGGTACCTTTTGCTAAGGCAGTATATGGCATGCTCTTTTCGACCAGACTCGTCATGTTGCCCCAACATACCTCATTGAATTTTCTAACACGGTCAAATACGTGATTAGAGGTCTTCCTTCAACTGGTAGCATCAGAATTGGAGGTTCTTGGAGATACTTCTTGATTTTGTCATTCATCATTCCATACCATCTCTTGATTTTTATTTTTTTAGTAATTTGAAGATGGGTTTGCAGGTAGCAGTCAAGTGTGGAATGAATCGGGCAATGTAATTCAAGTGTCCCAAGAAACCTCTAACTTCTTTCTTGTCTACTTTTAGTACTCAGATCGACAGTTTCAATTGACTCCTCATGCGGCTGTATAGTCCTTTCTTCTTTCAGTAACAGTCTGGCAAGTTCTTCAGGTACTTCACAATCTTCCTCACTTCCATCTTCGGCTTGGTAGATCGGATTTTCGAAGTCCTAATGAACAGTAGCAGAACTATTATCAACAGGATCCTGAGTGGATGTGGATACGCAATTTGTTACGTGAGTGTGTGCAAGAAAGCATAGCTTATTTGAAAAATGACAGGAAAGATAAAGAGCGCAATATTTGAATGCAAAAATGTCCATTGATTTATTGAATATGAAAATATGCTTATGAAATGACAAAACCCTTAACAAATTAGCTATTGTGCCCCGGGTATAGACACAATGCTTTAAGAAGTTCAATTAGAATTTGCAATGCTAAATAGACAATAACAATTACTCCTGACTAAAGGAGATCGGGATAGTGTCTTCAGCCTTCCAATTATTGAGTCCGTCGCCAATTGTTGGGTAGATCCAACTATCCAGGTCGCAATCGCTGTCAGCATCTTCTACAACATTGATTTGATCTTTGACCGTCTTCTCAGAGTTGAATCCCAGACCAGCTTTGTCAGACTTGTACGGTACGTTGATCAGTTGACCCCAGCCAGTACAGCCACCATCTTCCACTACAGCTTGAGCATCTTTCAGAGACATCATAGCAGGAGGAGCACGACCAACCTTGGGCATGCAGGGAGTTGGCTTAAGGACAGGATCGGGCGGGGAAACCACTTCAAATGACTGAGTTGGAGTCTCGAAGAATTCGCCATCCATTTCGACGTATCTGAAGGTATGCACACTGCTGACAATGTATTCTTCTTCCCCACACACAGTGACGATCTTACCCTCTATTGGATACCTTAGCTTTTGATGGAGAGACGAAGCTACAGCACCTGCCTCATGAATCCAAGGGCGCCCCAATAGGCAGGAGTAGGCAGGACGAATGTTCATTACATAAAAGGTAGTGTTGAAAACCTGAGGTCCTATCTTGATAGGGAGAACAACTTCGCCGTGGACAACACTCTTTGCACCATCGTAAGCCCGCACCACAATGTCACTAGGCTTCAGTTCAACGCTCTTGCAGTCAAGTTTCTCGAGCACGGCTTTCGGTAACACATTCAAAGAAGAGCCATTATCGATCAGCACATGGGACAGGGTGATCCCTTTACACTCAATGGAGATATGCAGGGCCCTATTATGATTCTTTCCCGCTGGTGTCAGGTCAGCATTGGAAAAACCTAGGCCGTCGTCAACAGTCAGGTTAGCAACATAGTTTTCGAACTGATCGACGGAGGTCTCTTGAGGTACATGGGCAGTCTTCAGGAATTTTATCAAGGCATTGGCATGAGATTCAGAGGATAACAACAAGGACAACATCGAGATTTTGGAAGGGGTATGCCCCAACTGTTCTACCACATCAAAATCACTCTTGCGGATGATTTTCAGCACTTCCTCCATTTCTCGTTTGGCAACGTCTTCAGTAGTAGCTTCGATCGGTGTCTCTGACTGAGAAGGGTTGACTGGTTCCTTTCCTCGGTTTTCGGGAACCGGAGGTGAGATCTCTGGAGAGAAGATCCTTCCGCTTCGAGTAACCTTACTAGTCCCAACAATGTCATTAGGATTAGCAGAATTGCCAACTTGCTTTACACCATGGATGTAAACATCACCCCCATAATTCCACGGAATGGCTTTGCTCGAGGAATATGGTACTGGGCCAGGGGTAGTAATGATCAGGGGAGCTACTCTGGGCTCAGCAATAATCTTCACAGGTATTCTGGGAGCAGTTATCTTCACTGGAATCTTGGACCTCGCAATCACAGATACTTCTTCAATAGGGTTTTCTGCCTTAGAAACCCTTTCAAAGAGGATTGTACGATCGTCCATCAGTCGTTGGATACCATTCTTCAATTTCAAACAGTCTTCGGGCCGGAGTATGCAGAGATTGCAATCTTCAGTACAACCTGGAAATAAACCAGCTTGCAATAAATTCCTCTTTATGATCGGGAGAGGAGATGTTAAGTCCGCTACAGTAGTGATGAGAGAACCGTCATCGAGAGCATTAACAGCTTTGTCATGATTAGGCATAGGAGCGGTGATGACATTAGGGGTCTCCGGAGGCTCGAACTCAATTTCCCCAGCGTCGATCATGTCCTGAATCTTATTCTTCAACAGCCAACAATCGTTTGTATCATGCCCAGGGCTATCGGAGTGATATGCACACCTGGCATTGGGATTATAACGAGGCGAAGCAGTGTTGACATTTGCAGGAGGACCTCTGAGAGTGATTAAATTTACCTTCAGCATGCTTTGCAGTGCTTGTGCTAAAGTCATATTGAGCTTGGTAAACTGCCTTCTTGGTCTGTCTTGTCTTTGCTGGAAGTTTTGAGCTGGCGGGGCTGCGATTGTCACTGCTCCAACGGCATGGTCACCATTTTTCCTATTATGATTCTTCTGACCATACACAGCATTCGATTCATTCTTCCCATGATAGGACTTCTTACTGCTTGTAGAAGTAGCTGCATGTATCTTTCCACTTCGAAGGCCGCTCTCCACCCGTTCACCCGTCAGTATAAGTTCAGTGAAACCTGATGAAGAACTCCCCAGTAGATGGCTGTAGAATGGGCCAGTCAGGGTACCCATGAACAAGTCTACTAATTCTCGGTCAGTCATAGGGGGTTTGACTCTGCCAGCCAAATCTCTCCATTTCTGAGCATACTCTTTGAAGCTTTCTTTAGATCCCATGGCCATGTTTTGCAACTGTAGCCGAGTAGGTGCTAATTCAGAATTATACTGGTACTGCTTATAGAAAGCCGTTGCTAAATCAGTCCAGGTGCGGATGTCAGAACTCTCGAGCTGATAATACCATTCCAACTGAGTGCCAGACAGACTTTCTTGGAAGAAGTGGATCCACAGTTTCTTATCAGTGGTATGCGGCTGAATCTTTCTCACATAAGCCCTTAAATGCATCTGAGGACAGGATGCACCATCGTACTTAGTGAAAGTGGGGATTTTGAATTTGCGAGGAATGGTCACATCGGAGACCAGACCCAAACTTTCGAAATCCAGACCAGGTGTCTTCTGACCCTCCATGGCTAGCATGCGTTCTTCCAGCAGTTTGTACTTATCATCTCTTGGAGAGTACTGTTCACCTTCGTACTCTTCGTCTTCATCCTCAGGGTTAGAGAAATCAGGATTCTCCTCCTCTGAATCAATTTCCGCCCCCTCCTCTGGACCATTCGGGATTCCAAATTTGATTCCCGTAGCCTGTCCTTTACGCCTTCTGCCCGGGTTAATGAAGCTCACAGCTTTCTTGTCCTTCTTCTTTTCGGCCAAAAGAGCCTTCAGTTCCTCCTGCCCCTTGGATAAGCTTAGCATCATCTCCTTGAACTGAGCATTCTGTGTCTGGAGATCTTTGACAGTTTGCTCGAGATCCATTTTTCTGTTTGAAGGAAAATCGTGAGAATACTGATCCTTTTAGAGTACCTGTTATGCAATGTCATGTTATGCTATGCAATGTATGAAATGTTTTCAAGGACTTTTGGAATTTAACTTTGCATAAACTACCGAAAAGGGAAACTTTTTTTTTTTTTGTTTTTGTTTTTGTTTTTTTTTCATACAAAACAGAGCAAAGTTAAATCCCTAAGTCCTTGAAATGGTTAGTTCAATGTTATGATGTCATGATGTTATGATGTTATGATGTTATGATGTTATGAGGTTAAATAAATAACAAGCACAAGCAAGTCATACAACCATCATTCCTAGGTTTTAAGGCTTGCATGAGTTCCATAGGTAAGTACCCTCCCCACTGAGGTTTGGTTGGTTCAACCTGTCCTAGAATAGTAACTGGGTTCTAGAAGGATCTCAGATCATCGACCTTTCTTTGGGTCCACTTCAGTGCAACACCAAGTGGTTGACCGAAGCTTTCCTAAAGTCCAATCTCAAAGAGCGTAGCATCGAGTATCAACCAACCTCAGTCGGAACCGAAGTCAGTTATCTCACTACTTTCTAATGGCTAGGATGAGTCAATTAGGGTTCTAGAGGTCTGGTTAATGCTTTGATGACACCACGCGGAAGCCAAATTTTTCCTCAAATAACATGAGGACCATCAGGACAACCAAAGTGTCACATTAACCGTAGCTATCATTTTAACCATTCCAGTATACGCCGGATAGTCGCGATGATCTATTGCTACTTACCTAAGGTACACTAGATCCGGGTGTAGGATCTTTCACTCAAAGCCCCCCTTAAAGAAGGAAACATAAATGATATATATATATATATTTTTTTTTTTTAAGATGGACCTCTCTTTTTATTCCCCAGCAGAGTCGCCAGTTCTGTCATACGGTGAACTGACTTAGTATGTTTTTAATCGCAATGTCGCGGTTAGCAAGAGTCGCCACCGACTTTTCTTTTATCCCATAAGGAAAGGTGGAAAAGAACAGGAAAGACCTTAATTTTAAATTCTTAGGTTCGGGAGGTACTTTATACGAAGGGAAGGTGTTAGGCACCCCTCGTATCCATGGTTATCCATGGGCTCTTAATTGCTCAATCATTTATGTTTTCTAGGTTTGAAAAAGTGGTTGAGAAATGTATGAAAGATGTTTTGAAAATGAGAATTTAACTTTGTAATGATTCTTGCATGAATGTATACAAAGTGGTTATCCCTCTTAATTTTGAAGATGGTTTAGAAAAATATAACTTGGCAATGATCCTAGTACGGATGTATGCTAAGTGGTGATTTTCTAAAAAGGATGTTTGAAAGGTGTAAGGTGGGAAAAGTATTTTTTATTATGAATGAGCAATTAAGGTTGCACCTGTCCGAGGTCTTTCCGGGCATTTCCCATCCTTATGAGGGTAAAACTGTCCTTACTATTGAGAAGTAAGTAGTTTTATCCTTGGGATGTTGAAGGGTCATTGTAGGGTCATCGATCGGTCATTGAAGGCAACAGTTGTGAGGAGACCTTAGCATTCGAAGGGACTATCATCATTTAACCGTAGGCTACGCCGAAGGGACATCGAGGGACAAAGTCGTATTTTCGAAGGCAACATCCGAGGGACTATAATTTATTTTATGATGATTTAACCGAAGGGTCTTTGCTAAGGGTATCCCCACATTCGCGGGACATGACCGTTATACCGTAGTACCGTAAGGCAGCAAAAAGAGGTCCAAGATCACTTATTTAAAGGTCATGTTTTAAAGTTAAGTAGGTAATGAGGATGAGCCTCCACATTAAAATCAATACATTAAAATTACATTAAAATTAATTATTAAAATTAACACATTAAAATTAATTATTAAAATTAACATATTAAAATTAATTAGGCAATTTAGGGTGAGCCTTCACAATGGTATCCCACAAATAAAGTGGAAGACCTAACGGCAATCTTTTCCTGGGACATATGAACCTTTGCAAAATTCAGCAAACGGGTTAGAATACCAAATCGGGGTGTAATCGAAGATTACACCAAAGCAGTGATAGTATCAGGTAAGCAAAGCATAGTTATAGTAAAACAGGTCAGGTGGGCAAGGATCAAAACAGAGCGAAGAAACAGCGGCATCCATTATAACAATTCAAAGTATCCAGGCATACTTAAGTCCACATGCAAACCTCAAATATATTTATGAGTTAAATTATGATGTCACACGCAAGTTAAGAACATAAAGCGATATCGCATGCAAATTGAGAAAATGAAGCTGTAATAATAATGCAAACCTGTTTGCAATCGAATTGCACCCTTGAGTTGGCGAGCCGGATTGAATTGGACGGAGGTAGCTTTGCGGCCGCCGGCTTTTCCTTCAGGGTTTCCTTTAGGGTTACCCGGGGTAAGTTAAACAGTAGTCTTGTAAAACACAATGCCTAAGCTGTTGGAAAAGTAAATGTGCAAAAGCGAAAACGGCCACGGAAAAAGGAATGTGAAAAAAGCCCCCCTTTTAGGTTTTCAAGGTGGCTATTTATATTAGTGTCATTAGGTCATGCATGCTGCCCAAAAAGTCTTCAACGTGCGCATGGATATAGTGGATGCAGGGCCCAACATTCCTCAATGGATCTTCAAGTCTCCGAAGCGTTACCTGCGCCTACAAAGTAGGGGAATGGTGTGACGTTCGTCACACCATGTGTGACGCCCGTCACAGGGGTGTGTTGCGTGACGCTCGTCACGCCTTCTGTGACGCCCGTCACAAGGCTGTGTTGCGTGACGCTCGTCACGCCCTCTGTGACGTCCGTCACAGGCACAACATTTGTGTCTTGCGCTTTGGGCTGGGCTTTGCTGTTTGGTTCGTTTTCTTTTCTTTTTGCACCCCTTTTCCTCCGCTTCCAAATAAACCACTTTCATATTATCACTGGGTGAGCGTGTAGGCCAGTTTGGGTCATTCGCGAACTGGGCCTTTGTTCCTTTAAGTGTCATAAAATGAGTCGGAGTGCCCTGAAATGTCTTGAAATATTAATGGGCAAATTTTGGGGTATGACAAATGCTATTAAGATATTTCTCACTCATAACCCTGTACCTACCTTGCTGGGAGACATTTTGCATTCCCTCCACACTCGTACCATGAAGAAGCAAGGGACTCTCATGTGTTGCATAACTTTGTTGTCTAGGTGGTTTATTTCGCACCTTCCTCAATCGGTCTTGAAGAACGAGCGGAATTTGAAATGGTCTCAAAGGATAATGTCGCTCTCCCACCCAGACATCTGTTGGTGTCCTCAGTTCAAGGAAAATGTTACCATCATTGACCGTTGTAGCGAGTTCCCTAATGTACCACTCCTAGGAATAAGAGGAGGTATCACTTATAACCCCGCTTTAGCCCTGCGTCAATTCGGTTATGCTCGAAGAGATGGTCCACATGAGATAATGATCCGAGGCACTGTGTTTGACTATGACAACGATTCCCAAGGTCTCCGCCAAAGGTTTGTACGAGCTTGGGGCATGGTGAAGAGAGGTACGTTAGGACAGAGAAATTCTATTCCTATGGAACCTTATCTCAGATGGGTACGCGCCAGAGCTCGTGAACTTGTCATGCCATATCTTGCAATCGGACCTCAGATTGTCGAACCTGAGGCTGAAGGAGGTGCTCCTCAGATCATTCCTTATCCAGATATGCCTACCAATGTTGAGGAACTAAAGAGATCCTGGATCCAGTTGAGAGAAGAAAGGGATACTTTCGAGACTCAGTTCGTCGCAGAAAGGAAGAAAGTGTTAGAACTTACCAATCAGCTTAATGAGGAACGAAGACTCAATGCGTATCTTCGCCCAAAAAGAAGCTGCCCCTGGGAGACTTGAGCTTTCGTTGTATTTTTATTATTATTCCTTTTGTAATGAACATTGGTCAAAGAAATTAGCAATAAACATTTCTCTCTTGTTGGTGATTTACGCAAAGTTAAATTCCAAAAGTCCTTGAAAACATTTCATGCATTGCATAACATAACATAACACTGCATAACAGGTATTCTACAAGTTCAATGTTCTCACGGTCTTCATTACAAACAGAAAAATGGATCTCGAACAAACTGTCAAAGATCTCCAGACTCAGAATGCTCAATTCAAGGAGATGATGCTAAGCTTATCCAAGGGGCAGGAGGAACTGAAGGCTCTTTTGCTCGAAAAGAAGAAAGACAAGAAAGCTGTGAGTTTCATTAACCCGGGAAGAAGGCGTAAAGGACAGGCCGCCGGAGTCAAGTTTGGGATCTCGAATGGTCCAGAAGAGGCGACAGAGAATGATTCAGAAGAGGAGAATGTCGATCTCTTCAACCCTGAGGATGACGATGAAGATTATGAAAATGAACAGTACTCTCCAAGAGATGATAAGTACAAGTTGCTGGAAGAACGTATGCTAGCTATGGAGGGTCAGAAGGCGCCCGGTCTGGATTTCGAAAGTTTGGGTCTGGTCTCCGATGTGACCATTCCTCGCAAATTCAAAATCCCCACTTTCACTAAGTACGATGGTGCGTCCTGTCCTCAGATGCATCTGAGAGCTTATGTGAGAAAGATTCAGCCGCATACCACTGACAGGAAGCTATGGATCCATTTCTTCCAAGAGAGTCTGTCTGGCACACAGTTGGAATGGTATTATCAGCTCGAGAGCTCTGACATCCGCACCTGGACTGATTTAGCAACAGCTTTCTATAAACAGTACCAGTATAACTCTGAACTAGCACCTACCCGGCTACAGTTGCAGAATATGACTATGGGATCTAAAGAAAGCTTTAAAGAATATGCTCAAAAGTGGAGAGATTTGGCTGGCAGAGTCAAACCCCCTATGACTGACAGAGAATTGGTGGACATGTTCATGGGCACACTGACCGACCCATTCTACAGCCATCTACTGGGAAGTTCTTCATCAGGTTTCACTGAACTTATATTAACAGGTGAACGTGTTGAAAGCGGCATCCGAAGTGGAAAGATACAGGCGGCTACCTCTGCAAGCACCAAAAGGTCCTATCAGGGGAGGAACGAATCAAATGCTGTGTATGGTCAAAAGGGTCGTAACAAGAAAAACCGTGACCACGACATTGGAGCAGTTACGATTGCAGCACCACCATCTCAAAACTTCCAGCCCAAACAAGACAGGCCAAGAAGGCCGTTCACCAGGATCAATATGACCTTGGCACAGGCACTGCAGGGAATGCTAAAGGCAAATTTGATCACCCTTAGAGATCCTCCTACAAATCCCAACACTACCTCTTCTCGTTATAATCCCAATGCCAGGTGTGCATATCACTCCGATAGCCCCGGGCATGATACAAACGATTGCTGGTCATTGAAGAATAAGATTCAGGATATGATCGAAGCTGGAGAAATTGAGTTTGAGCCTCCGGAGACTCCTAATGTCATCACTGCTCCTATGCCTAACCATGACAAGACTGTTAATGCTATGGATGACGATTCTCACATTTCCAATGTGGCGGACTTAATATCTCCTCTCCCGATCATAAAGAGGAATTTATTGCAAGCTGGTTTATTTCCAGGTTGTGCTGAAGATTGCAATCTCTGCATACTCCGGCCCGAGGACTGTTTGAAATTGAAGAGTGGTATTCAACGGCTGATGGACGATCGTATAGTTCTCTTCGAAAGGATTCCTAAGGCGGAAAACCCTATTGAAGAAATATCTGTGATTGCTAGGTCCAAAGTTCCAGTGAAGATTACCGCTACCAGGGCGCCTGTGAAGATTACTGCTGAGCCCAGGGTTGCTCCCCTAATCATTACTGCACCTGGCCCGATCCCGTATTCCTCAAGCAAAGCTATTCCGTAGAATTATGGCGGTGATGTTTACGTCCATGGCGTGAAGCAAATGGATAATGCTGCTAATACTAGTGGCATTGTTGGGACTAGTAAAATTACTCGAAACGGAAGGATCTTCTCTCCAGAAATCTCACCTCCTGTCCCTGAAACTCGAGGCGAGGAACCAGTCAACCCTTCTCAGTCAGAGACACCGGTCGAAGTTACTCCCGAAGATGCTGCCAAACAAGAAATGGAAGAAGTGCTGAAAATCATTCGCAAGAGTGATTTCGATGTTGTAGAATAGTTGGGGCATACCCCGTCTAAGATCTCGATGTTATCCTTGCTGTTATCTTCTGAACCTCATGCCAATGCATTGATAAAATTCTTGAAGACCGCTCATGTACCTCAGGAGACATCTGTCGATCAGTTCGAACATTATGTTGCTCACTTGGCTGTTGACAATGGCCTAGGCTTTTCCGACGCTGATCTGACACCAGCAGGAAAGAATCACAATAAAGCCCTGCATATCTCCATTGAGTGTAGGGGAATCACTTTGTCTCATGTGTTGATCGATAATGGCTCTTCCTTGAATGTGCTGCCGACAGTTGTGCTGGATAAGCTGGATTGTAAAAGCATTGAACTGAAACCTAGTGACATTGTGGTACGTGCTTACGATGGTGCGAAGAGTGTTGTCCATGGCGAAGTAGTCCTTCCTATCAAGATAGGACCTCAAGTCTTCAACACTACCTTCCATGTAATGAACATTCGTCCTGCCTATTCCTGCTTACTGGGACGCCCTTGGATTCATGGGTCAGGCGCTGTAGCCTCGTCTCTCCATCAAAAGTTGAGGTATCCCACAAAGGGCAAAATTGTCACCGTGTGTGGAGAAGAAGAGTACATTGTCAGTAGTGTGCATACCTTCAGATACGTCGAGATGGATGGTGAATTCATTGAGACTCCTTGTCAGTCATTTGAAGTAGTTCCTCCGACCAATCCTGTTCTTAAGCCAACTTCCTGTGTACCCAAGGTTATTCGTGCTCCTCCTGCTATGATTTCTCTGAAGGACGCTCAAGCCGTGGTCGAAGATGGTGGTCGTACTGGCTGGGGTCAATTGATCGACGTACCGTACAAGTCTGACAAATTTGGCCTGGGGTTCAGCTCTGACAAGAGTCAAGTTAATGCTGTAGAAGATGCTGACAGCGATTGCGACCTGGATAGCTGGATTTTCCCAACAATTGGTGACAGACTCAATAATTGGAAGGCCGAAGACACTATCCCGATTTCCTTTAGTCAGGAGTAATTGTTATTGTCTATTTTAGTGTTGCAAATTTTTGTCTTTTACAATTGAACTTCTCCAAGCATTGTGTCTATGCCCGGGGCACAATAGCTAATTTGTTAAGGGTTGTCATCTTCATAAGCATATTCATATTCAATAAATCAATGGACTTTTTGCATTCAAATATTGCGCTCTTTATCTTTTCTGTCATCTTCCAAACGAGCTATGTTTTCTTACACACACTCACGTAACAAATTGCAGATCCATACCCACTCTGGATCCTGTTGACAATAGTTCTACTACTGTTCATTATGACTTTGAAAATCCGATCTACCAAGCCGAGGATGGAAGTGTGGAAGATTGTGAAGTACCTGGAGAACTTGCCAGACTGTTACTGCAGGAAGAGAGGACTATACAGCCGCACGAGGAGTCAGTTGAGATTGTAAATCTGGGTACCGAAGTAGACAAGAAAGAAGTCAAAATAGGAGCAGGCTTGGAAAACAGTGTCAAAAGAAGGTTGATTCAGATGTTACATGACTATGTAGAGATTTTTGCTTGGTCTTATGACGACATGCCAGGACTGGATACTGATATAGTAGTACATCGGCTGCCAACGAGGGAAGATTGTCGTCCGGTTAAGCAAAAGGTTCGTCGCATGCGTCCTGAAATGTCTGAGAAAATCAAAGCCGAGGTTATGAAACAATTTGATGCAGGTTTTATGGCTGTTACTTCTTATCCTCAATGGGTTGCTAATGTGGTACCAGTGCCGAAGAAGGATGGCAAGGTGCGAATGTGTGTAGACTACAGAGATTTGAATAAAGCGAGTTCCAAAGACGACTTTCCACTTCCGCACATTGATGTTCTGGTAGATAACACCGCTCGACACAAGGTATTCTCATTCATGGATGGATTCTCAGGTTATAACCAGATTAAGATGGCGCCTGAGGACATGGAGAAAACTACGTTTGTAACGCAATGGGGCACGTTCTGTTATAAAGTAATGCCATTTGGTTTAAAGAATGCAGGGGCAACGTACCAGCGTGCTATGGTGGTTTTGTTCCATGATATGATCCATCATGAAATAGAAGTGTATGTGGATGACATGATAGCCAGATCTCATACTGAGGGAGAGCATCTCGATCATTTATACAAACTGTTTGAGAGGTTGAAGAAATACAAGTTGAGGTTGAACCCGAACAAATGCACCTTTGGAGTAAGATCCGGCAAACTCTTGGGCTTTATTGTCAGTGATAAAGGGATTGAGGTTGACCCGGCTAAGGTGAGGGCTATTCAAGAAATGCCAGTTCCCCGTACAGATAAAGAGGTCAGAGGTTTCTTGGGACGTTTGAATTATATTGCCCGATTTATCTCCCATTTGACCGCCACCTGCAAACCCCTCTTCAAGCTACTGAGGAAAAATCAAGAGATGATATGGAATGAGGAATGTCAAGAAGCTTTTGACAAAATCAAGAAGTATCTTCAAGAACCTCCAATTCTGATGCCACCAGTTGAAGGAAGACCTCTAATCATGTATTTAACCGTGTTAGAAAATTCAATGGGGTGCGTGTTGGGACAACATGACGAGTTTGGTCGAAAAGAGCATGCCATATACTACCTTAGCAAAAAGTTTACCGACTGTGAAACAAGATACTCACTGCTCGAGAAAACTTGTTGTGCTTTGGCCTGGGCTGCTCGCCGACTGAGACAATATATGTTGAATCACACCACTTTATTGATTTCTAAGATGGATCCTATCAAATACATATTTGAGAAACCCGCTCTCTCCGGAAGAATAGCAAGATGGCAGATGATCTTAACAGAGTATGACATCCAGTATACTACTCAGAAAGCAATCAAAGGAAGCGTGCTAGCTGATCATTTGGCTCATCAAGCGGTGGATGATTACCAATTTATGAATTTTGAGTTTCCAGATGAAGATGTCATGTTTGTTACCAATCATGAAGAACATGGACCGGATGAAGGACCCGCACCGGGATCCCGATGGACTATGGTTTTTGATGGATCTTCTAATGCATTAGGCAATGGTGTTGGTGTGGTAATCATTTCTCCCGAGGGTTACCATACGCCTTTCACTGCTAGATTATGTTTTCATTGTACCAATAATATGGCTGAGTATGAAGCATGTATTTTGGGACTCAAGGCTGCTATAGACCGGCGAGTCAAGTTTTTGAGTGTGTACGGAGACTCAGCATTAGTAATCAGTCAGATCAAAGGAGAATGGGACACTAAACATCCGAATCTCATCCCTTATCGAGAGCGGGTGTTAACATTAATCCCATACTTCGAAGAGATTACATTCGAACACATTCCACGAGAAGAGAATCAGTTGGCAGACGCATTGGCTACCATGTCATCTATGATCAGAGTCAGATGGGGCAGCGAAGCTCCCATGATCACCATTGAACGGTTAGATGAACCAGCGTATTGTTATGAACTTAACGCTGATGGAGTAGAGGAGAAACCTTGGTTCCACGAAGTAAAAAGATATTTGGAAACTCAGGAATACCCTGAAGAGGCATCCATCAATGACAAAAATTTCCTGAGGAAGTTCTCCGCTAAATTCTTTTTGAGTAATGGATTATTATACAAACGTAATCATGATTCGACTTTGCTTCGCTGTGTGGATAAAAAGGAAGCAGAAAAGATTATGGAAGACATGCATGATGGTATTTTTGGGACTCATTCTAGTGGACATACGATGGCCAAGAAGATTCTGAGATCAGGATATTATTGGTCTACCATGGAAGCTGATTGCCACCGTCACTCCAGAACCTGTCATAAGTGCCAGATCTATGCGGACAAAGTACATGCACCTCCTGCTCCATTGAACGTGTTGACCGCACCTTGGCCCTTTGCAATGTGGGGCATTGATATGATTGGGGAGATTAAACCTACTGCTTCTAATGGACATCGCTTCATCCTTGTCGCTATTGATTACTTTACAAAGTGGGTAGAGGCCGCCTCATTTGCTTCTGTCACCAAGAATGTGGTGGCACGGTTCATCAAGAATAGTCTTATTTGTCGGTATGGTATCCCTGAAAGGATTATCACCGACAATGGTACTAATTTGAACAACAAGATGATTACTGAACTCTGGACGCAGTTCGACGTAAAACACCATAACTCTTCTCCATACCGACCAAAGATGAATGGCGCTGTAGAAGCTGCTAATAAGAATATCAAGAAGATCATACAAAAGATGACGGTGACGTACAAAGACTGGCATGAGATGTTACCGTTTGCTCTTCACGGTTATCGCACTTCAGTACGCACTTCGACAGGAGCAACTCCTTTCTCTTTAGTCTACGGAATGGAAGCCGTTTTACCAGTGGAAGTTCAGATTCCCTCTCTAAGAATCATGAAAGAGGCGGGCTTAGATGAAGATGAATGGATTCAGACTCGACTCGATCAGATAAACTTGATTGATGAGAAGAGACTTGCGGCTGTTTGTCATGGACAGATATATTAGAAACGCATGACCCAGGCATTTAACAAAAGAGTCAAGAGACAGGTGTATCAAATTGGCGACTTGGTGGTAAAGCGTATCACTCTACCACAAGGTGATCCCAGAGGCAAATGGATTCCCACGTACGAAGGGCCGTTTGTAGTTAAGAAGATATTCTCTGGTGGAGCCATGATACTAGCTACAATGGACGACGAAGACTTCCCGCATCCCGTGAACGCAGACATAGTCAAAAAATACTACGCATAAAAGAGACCTGCTAGGTCGACGTACCCAGGAAAAAGTAAGGGCATCCCGGCGAACCAAAAAGGTTCGGGCAAAAATTAGGGATAAACATAAAAAAATGTGCACCCGGCAAGTCGAAAACCTGAAAAGGCGGCTTGGGCAAAAAGGGGTATCCTGGTGGATTGAAAACCTGAAAAGGCGGTCCAGGCAAAAATTAGGGATTAAAGCGTATGACTATGTCCCGTTCTCAGACAGCTTCATCCAAGTTCAAAGGACTGAACAAGCTAATCACTTCTATCCGACAGCAGGAGATGAGAGGCTTGAAGACATAATGGCAGTAGTGGAATTAAAGTCAATAGGACGTTTTCGACATAGCTTTCTCTTTGTTTTCTTGACAATTTCCTCTTACTAGGATTTTTGTCTCCTTGTACACAAATTGCCTGTTTATAGGCCCTCTTTCGAAATCAATATAATTTTAGTTTCAAAAAAAATGCTTTTGTTTTACTTTCTCTGTTTTGTTTGCATAAGCGTCCATTGATTTAATTCGAATTAATATATGCATTTGGATATGATCGATGTTTACCAAAAATGCGTGCATAAAATAGGAATAGCGATTACTACTAGGCTTCAGGATCGAGGAGAAGGTCTAATCATGCTTTCCAATGAATCCGTTGCTAATCCTATCCCCCAGCAAAGCCAGTCATTCCAGAAGAGAGTGGCATTACTAGACAAATGGGTCATCTCTTCCACCCCCAGCCAGGCTTCTGTTGAACATTTCTACCATCAGACAGAAATCAAGCATCCCCGGCTAAGAAAGGGGCATCAATACCAGTATCTCCCAACCAGAAGATTGAGAGTTGTTTTCCCCAGTAGAGTCCTCAGGAAGAACTTTTCAGATGCATAATTCATTCATTACATCATTTCACAACATACGCATGCATACATTGTTCGCATTTAGTTTCAGAAGCATAAAACATCTCATGCATCATGACATGGCATGAAGCTAACTTTATTTTTCAGGTTAATTATCCTCCTAATGGTGGCATCTTTAAGCCCACCCCAGATATTCATTGCAAATACAGCATCTACAAATACGATCAGATACAGTCTAACGTACGGTTCATTCTGATTCAGCCCAACATATAACTCCTTCCACTCAGATACGATCTAACGGACGATCCATTCTGATCTTCAACTACTCCAACACGGTCTAATGTACGACCCAGTTGGACCTTCATTTCTCAGGTACTGCCTAGCATACGGTCCATCCTGATTCATCTCAACATATGACTCCTTCAACTCAGATGCGATCTAACGTACGATCCATTCCGACCTTCAACAACTCCAATACGGTCCAGCATACGACCCATTTGGACCTTCAAGGCCTCGGATTCTACCTAGCGTACGGTACATTCTGAAGGGTAGTCTGGCGTATGACTACCCCTTTATTATCAGATGCAGCCTAACGGACGGCTCGTTCTGCTACTCAGAGACGGTCTAGCTTACGACCCGCTTGGAGGTTCATCCCCTCAAATGCTACCTAGCGTACGGTACATTCTGAAGTGTAGTCTGGCGTATGACTACCCCCTTCATTATCAGGTACGACCTAACGGACGGCTCAGTCTACAACTCAGATACGATCTAGCATACGATCCATTCTGATCCTTCACCCCCAGTAACGATACAGTCTAACGGACGGCTCGTTCCGCAACTCAGATACGATCCAGCGTACGATCCATTCTGATCCTTTATCCCCAGCAGTGTATGACTCATTCGGATTCTTATCTCATTTTGATTCGGCACAACATATTACTCCTCCAACAATATGGTCTAGCGTACGACCCATTCGGATCTTCATTCCTCAGATACTACCTAGCGTACGGTACATCCCGAGGTGTAGTCTAGCGTACGACTACTTTTCGTCAGATACAGCCTAACAGACGGCCCATTCTGCAACTCAGATACAATCTAGCGTATGATCCATTCTGATCTGTTATCTCCAGCGGCGTATGACCCATTCTAACTCCCCAGTGAAGTCGGCGGCCTAATGAATGACTCACTATACGGGCTAGCATATGACCCAGTGACACCCATGACTTCAGATATCTTCTAACGTACGACGTACTCTGAAGCTCTCATCATCAAACTTCCTAGATGGCATCTTTAAACCCATCTCCATCAAGACTAACTAATTGACAAGTGCAAATTTTTGGGGCGTTCTAAGTGTTCAATAATCTTCCACCTCTAGACCACGAATGACGTACATACCATTCTGACTCTCTCGGTTCAAGAATATTGAACAGGGGCAACTGTCATACCCCAAAATTTGCCCATTAATATTTTAAGACATTTTTCAGGGCACTCCGACTCATTTTTATGACACTGATCTTAAAGGAACGAAGGCCCAGCTCACGAATGGCCCAATCCAGAAAATGGCCCAAACTGGCCTGTTCGCTACACGTTCGCTACACGCTCGCCTAGCGAACGTTCGCTACACGCTCGCCTAGCGAACGTTCGCTACGCGTTCGCTACACGCTCGCCTAGCGAAGCTGACAGACAACAAAAATTTCGGGCTTCATTCTGAGCCCATTAGGTCACAAAAAAGAGCATTATAAATACCAGCACTTCAGTAATGAAAAGGAGGACGAAAGAGGACGAAAAAGGACGAAAGGAGAACCCTAGCAAGCAAACCCTGATACTCATTGGAGGCAAACCTGGAAGGAACTCGGCGGCACCAAGTTCTACCTCCGCCCAATTCAATCCGATTTGCCGATTCGAAGTCACAACTCAGCTGCTAACAGGTTTACATTGCTATCATTGTTTTATATTCCTAATTTGCATATGACTTTATGATTAGATTTATGAAATACCTTAAGCTTGGCATGTGAACTTTAATATATACCATGCATACCTTAAATGATTAATCGTATAATTGCAGTAATGAGATCCATAAGGCATAAAATTGGTTGAGATTATACTGATATCATATTCAAAAACCAGCAGCGCTCGCTAGCACATCGCTAAGCGAGCCAGTAGCGAGTACTCGCTAGGCCTTCGCTAGGCGAAGCAGGGGCGAATGGAACAGCGGCTGTTTCATTTTTTTTTGGCTGTTCTATCTTATGTTATTATAATTCTGCATCATTTGGTTTGAGTTCATGATTGTTGTGTTTATTTTATGGTGCAACTTTCAATTATATTTTATCTCGATGCTCTAATCCGTGTGTTGAATTGTGTAAAGGTTTACATGTTTCCAAGGAAATGGCCGGCTAGGCATCCCCCTTAGGGGTGGGATACCCTTGTGGAGTTTCACCCTAAATTACCTAATTAATTTTACTGTATTAATTTTAATGTATTAATTTTAATGTATTAATTTTAATGTATTAATTGTAATGTGGAGATTCATCCTAATTACCTAATCGATTGTAAAATACGGCCTCTAAATATGTGATCTTGGACCTCTCTTTATTGCCTTACGATATTACGGTATTACGGTCATGTCCCGCGAATGTGGGGATACCCTTAGCAAAGACCCTTCGATTAAATCATCATGTCCCTTTAAAATAAATCATAGTCCCTCGGATGTTGCCTTCGAATATATGATTTTTTCCCTCGATGACCCTTCGGTGTAGCCTACGGTTAAATGATGATCGTCCCTTCGAATGCTAAGGTATCCTTACAACTGTTGCCTTCAATGACCTATCGATGACCCTACAATGACCCCTAAACATCCAAAGGGTAAAATTACTTACTTCTCAATAGTAAGGACAGTTTTACCCTCATAAGGATAGGAAACGTTCATAACGACCTTAGGAAGGTATAACTCTCAATTACTGGATCATAACCTAAAATATTTTCAACACCTCACACCTTTCAAAACCTCTTTTGGAAAATCACCACTTGGTATACATTCATACTAGAATCATTACCGAGTTATATTTTTTTCAAACAACTTTCAAAACTAAACGAGATAACCACTTTGTATACATTCATACGAGAATCATTACAAAGTTAAACTCTCTTTTCAAAACATTTTCTAAGCCGTTCACAAGCACTTTTTCAGACAAGAAAAATAACATAAGTGATCCAGCAATTAAGAGCCCATGGATAACCATGGATACAAAGGGTGCTAATACCTTCCCTTTGTATAATGTACCTCCCGAACCCAAAATCTATTGAGGTCTTTCCTGTTCTTTTCCACCTTTCCTTATTGGATGAAAGAAAAGTCGGTGGCGACTCTTGCTATCCGCGACATTGCGATAAAAAGCAAAATACCCCAAGTCAGTTCACCGTATGACACATAATAATCAACTAAATATGCTAAATGTCATTATATGAATAACATGAGACATCAAAAAAGATCATCATCAAAGAAATCAGAGATGGTGGAGGAGGTGCAGCAACAACAACAATGCCTTCTAGAACATGAGTACTTGTTGCAGCAGTGTCGTGATGGAAAATGCAGTTATTACTACCAAGATAGTCAACAAAACTCTTCAACGCTTTAATTTTCTGAGTTAGACGTCCTTCTGAAGCTTGAATCTCTTCATTCATCTTCATTATGTTCTCCTTATCAACATGGGAAAGCGCATCAATATGTGCCATGATCTGATCCTCCATGATCTGGTTATCTACAAGAAGCTTTTGAATCATATCATCAAAAAGTGCCTTCACATCAACAGAGGTAGAAGCATCAACACTACCTCCAACAGCAGACATACCAGTCATCTTAGTAACTTCCTTCTCAAGAATCTTATCATCATAAATTTTCCTACATGAATCTTCCAAATGATAATAATCACCAATCGAATCCTTATAGTATCTCATTTTTTCCACAGCAGCATAATCAAGAATCTTAGGAGATTCAGTGAGATCCTCCTCTTTGAACCCAATCCCATTCAACTGCAATATCATCTGAACAAAAGAAGAAAAGTAGATAGGCCTCTTAGGATTATCTCTGCAATAGATAATTTTGTCAATGATGAATCTAACCTAAATATTTTTGGTTTTGTGGATTAGACACCACATCAGAAACAAATCATTATCATTTGCCTTGCTAGAATTTGCCGGTTTCTTAGCCAAAATTTTCACAATAATCCAATGTAGCAACCTCATTACAAACTTGATATGACTAATCCTCAATATTGACATCTCCATGTTCTCATAAATAGACTTAGAAATCTCCAAAACAAATGCAACTTTGTCATACTTAGACTCCATTGAATTTGACACATAGTACTTTCACATGTCAATCCAAAGTAAGTGGTGAAATCAGAGTAATTAAATTTCACAAACTTGTTTTTGAACCTGCTTTCAAGTCCTGCAGTGGTGAGTTCAAGATTCCAATATAAAGCCTTGACATAATCAGGGTTGTATTTTCTTTTCATACCAATGAATGTTAATAAATTGGTGTCAGCAAAAGGTTTCAGGAATTTGGTTTTCAACTCAATTTCAACAGTACTATCAACAAAATACCTAAGGCCTACAGGCTTATACATAAACTTATCTTGGTAATTTTGTATACTATCTTCAAGCAAAATGTTTTAAACTTTAGTATAAAGCAAAGCCAAAGAAGATGAACTTGAAGAAGGTGAACGTTTGTCCCTCTTATTCTAAACTCTATCTATGGATGCCTTGCTACCTTGAACTTTTGTCCTTGACCTTTTTGGAATAAGGGCTAGTGACTCATAATCAATGGTTGGTTGCTTGTTATTTTTCTTACTAAGCCTTCCTCTATAGCCATACTCATACGCCATGGATGATAATGGATGGGTGATGATGAGTGATGATGTTGAATGAGATGATAGATGATTATGATGATGAGTAGAAATGATGAATGAAAATGTTTTTGAGAAATTTCTCAAGTTAGGGTCCGTGAAGATCAAAAGAGAAAATGATGGAATGAATTTTGAAAAGATGAAGAAGTGAAAACAAGTGAGTTCAGCGTGACTTTTCAAATTTTGATTCAGATAAAGTTGAAAATTCGATACAAATCAAATTGAACAGGCTTGAAACTCACAAAAAAGGATCAGAATCACAAGATTAGTGTAAAATGTTTGATTCAAATCAAATGAAACATGTCAAGTCTCAGGAAAATGATTCAAATCACGATTTTAGTTAAAACTCATTGATTTGAATCAAAATGCAAAATTTTTGAAAAAATTGAAATAAAATGAGACTTTTACAAAACACCAAAAATAATTAAAATTATTTTTAATGCTTATGAGGTAAAACAAAATTTCATGTTATGAATGAATGAAAAATGGTTGAGCCTTTTATAATGCAAATTCTTAAATAAATTTTAATGCAAATGCATTTTAATGTAAATGCAAAAAAAAAAATTAATGCACAATAATAATGAGGATACATGAATGTATGAAAGATGCTGATGAATGAAATGAACGAATGACATAAATTTCAAACCGATGTGTTGAATGAATGATCAATTAAGAGATGAATGCACAAACATAGTACATACACAAACATATAAATCACATCACACATAGGAAAGAGAATAAATACTCCGGTGCATACACAAAAGAAATAAAGAAGGATCAGAACGATCTTACCAATTTAGATTATCTAGGCTTAACTTGATGATAACGATACCAAATGGGAATCAATAAAAAGGATAACACAAGCTTTAAACATGAAAGTAAATTACGAATTGGATAGAACTCCTCTTGTACATCTTTAAAATATTGTCAGACTCTTCTTCATAAGGATTTAGATGAACTTTGAAACGGAAACATTATGATCATTATTTATTGAAAAAATTTATCAATCTGAAACACTGATTCAACTCTTGAACGGTTGATAAACACTTCAACTACATTCCTTGAATCTTTTGTAGTTGGTTAAAACTTCGGAAAACCATTGCCAATAGTCACAAAAATTCCTTCAAATTCTTTTACAATGACCTTGAAAGAATAAGTCACTAGAAGATGCTTTTGTTTCCATTTCATTTTATCATAATACTTTCTAGCATGTTGTAGTGTGAATGCATGACAAAAATTATGATTAATCTGGAAACAACCTTTAAGAAACAATGTCACAAACATATTGCACATACCTCAGGAAAATTGTTAGTTCAATCTTGGATGAATCAAAACTTAGAGAACATTTTAAGTATAATTAATGCCTTGAAGAAAATTCTAGTAAGGTTTTCCTTAGAATTAATATATGTAATGCATTGCAATGAATAATCAAAAACAAGTAACTCAATGTAGTTTCATTGAATTGCATAAGCTTCCATAACGTTTGAGAAAACTCGTATAGGATCGAAGGAACCATATTCTCAACTTTTGGATTCGCTAGATTTTGATCAAAAACCGAGCTCTGATACCAATGATTGTGTAAGAATATGGAAACAACAATGTCTATAATGGGGGGGGGGGGGGGGGGTTAATAGACCCAAAACCCAAAATCCTCTTAGACAATTTGAAAAACCTTTTAGGTCCCACATAACGAAATTGGAGATTTTAAAAAGCGCTGAAGCAAAACACAAAACGAGAGCTTGGAAGCATCTCAATGAATTAATTCCATATGAAATGATACATGAGGTTACCATAAGATTGATTGCTTCTAGTTCAAATCACGTACATGACAACTAAATCCGCTTTAAAAATACATTACTTAGATATTATTAACAATGCATAATTTACTTCATGATGATTCATCACCGACTTAAGCTTATACATTAAATCACTATAAGAAAGGTCTAACCTATATGGAATATAATTAATACAATCTTGAAAATATGAATGAATGAATATGTGTAACGTAAAATGATAAGGAAAGGAGAAGATACATAAAGATATATAATGCTTTGGCATTCGTACTTGCTTTTCCTACATGCACTATTTAATGGATGATGCCATTAGAACATAATCACAGTTTTCCACTATGATGATATAATGATTACAATGTTTTGATTATAAAGAAATATCTCATGTAATTTCTTTGATGATACAAACACTAGACTGCTAACACAATATAAGATCCCTCAAGATATTGATCTAATAAATCACGCTATCCATAATAACCTACTCCAAGTATTCGTGTGTGGTGATCCCCCCTGATCCCACTGATTTCTTGTCCGAGCGATTGCCACTAACTGAGTGTATATTGGACAACTCCCAACTTTGTCTGCAAGCAATCTTTCTCCAACACCACCAAAGAAGGATAACTTACAACTCCGGCTTATGGACCATTGATACTTGATTCTACCAAAGTTTTCCTTGGAGTATAATCGAAACTCTCAACTTTTTAGATAACCTCTCAATACTAAACTCCACTCAAGAAACAATACCTGCTCTTGTTACGATAAAAAACCAGCTACACACAAAAACATTAGATACCCTAATGTGGTAAGTGATGAAGGTGAGCTAGTACAATATGCTTTCTATGCAGATATTGAGCCAATCAATGTAACTGAGACATTGAAGGACTCGAAGTGGATGCAAGCCATGATGGAGGAACTTGAGTCCATATAAGTAAACAAAACTTAGTCACTAGTCTAGTTGCCACATGGTAAGAAGGAAATTGATGTGAAATTGGTTTACAAAGTGAAGCTAAATCCAAAATGAGAAGTAACCATGCACAAAGCATGACTTATAGCCAAAGGATTTCTTCAGAGACCTATTGATAACAGGTAGCTGCAAGAAGGAGTTCTAAAATTTCAAAAGTAACATGAGCAAGGAATTCAAAATGTCTGACCTAGAAAACATTTCATAATTTTTTGGCATCGATTTCTACAAGAGTAGTAGAGGATAAATCTTGCACCGAAGAATATATGCAAGTGAGATACTCAAAATATTTGAGATGGAGGAATGCAATGAAACTTCGACACAAACTAAAACAAGATTTCAATTGATAAAGGATCCAGACGAAGATGAAGTCGATCCAACTCAGTATAGAAGACTCATTGGACCATTAAGATGCCTTTATCACATAATGTCTGATCTAGCATACAATGTAGGTATGGTGAGTAGATTCATGCAAAGGACAAAGGTATCTCACCTTGCAGCCAAAAAGAGGATACTAAGGTATCTAAAAGGAACTCTTGACTATGGAATTTTGTTTCCTGCAACAGATGAAGGAAAAAACGCAAACTAATGGGAAAAACCGACTCAACACTACTAAAAAATACACCTAATGTAACATGTTATTACCACGACTATTGAACCAACTAAGCTAATAACTCTTATTTATGCGCCTTCTTTTTATTTCTTTTACGAAAATACTTTTCACTACGGTCCATAGGAATAACCGTAGTGATATGTTAAGGCTTACAGGCTTTGATTCCCAACATCACCAGTTTTCCTTTTTTTGTTTACAATATGGGCGTGTCACTTATAATCTTAATATTTATATTAAAAATAAAATATCTTTCACCACGGTCTAAAGTAGTAACCGTTGTGAAAAGTATCTATATTTTATCACAATCGTTTTAAGAAACCATGGTGAAAAGTGTAACATATATTCAAGCAAAAGTTCGTTATTTAAGGATAGAACAACCGTCTCTCTCAAAATGAAATCCTAACACTCTCTCATGCCTTTTCCTTACGCCATGAATATTTTATACCACTTCTGCAAAAAACTTCAACATATTTTCTTCATCTCTTACGAATCAAGGATAGGTGTTGTACAAAACTCATTTTTTAACTTCCTTTTCACATTTCAGGTACGTGAGACTTTTCCACATTTTATGTTATCGTTGATTTTGCTTTTGTTGTTATATGTTGTATGTTGTTTAAGGCATGTTGTTATTGATAAAAGTTGTATGTTGTTTATGATTTAGTTTTTGTTGATATATGTTGTATGTTGTTTAAGGTACATTGTTGTTGATAAAAGTTGTATGTTACTGATAAAAGTTATATGTTTGTAATGCTTTTGTGTTTGTTGATATATGTTGTATGTTGTTGTCGATTTTGTATTTGTTGATATATGTTGTATGTTGTTGATAAAAGTTGTATGTTGTTGATGATTTTGTGTTTGGTGATATATATTATATGTTGTTGTTGATAAAAGTTATATATTGTTGATGATTGTGTGTTTGTTGATATATATTGCATGTTGTTTAGGGTATGTTGTCGTTGATAAAAGTTGTATGTTGTTAATGATTTTGTGTTTGTTGATATATGTTGCATGTTGATTAAGGTATTATTGTTGATAAAAGTTGTATGTTGTTGATGATTTTGTGTTTGTTGATATATATTGTATGTTGTTATTGATAAAAGTTGTATGTTGTTGATGATTTTGTGTTTGCTGATATATGTTATATGTTTCTTAAGGTATGTTTTCATTGATAAAAGTTATATGTTATTGACGATTTTGTGTTTGTTGATATAGGTTGTATGTTGTTTAAGGTATGTTGTTAATAAAAGTTATATGTTGTTGATGATTTAGTTTTTATTGTTATATGATGTATTTGGTTTAAGGTGCGTTATTAATGTTGTTGTTGATGATTTATATGTTGTATGTTGTTTATTTTTAATGATATACCTTGTACATTGTGTCTTTCACTACGTTGAACCAACATGTCCTATAAAATGAGTTTATTATGTCATATGTGGTTTGAGTATTTTACCAACCCGTCACTAACTAAATAAACTTTTAAATTGAATTATAAATCTATAATATACAAAATAAAGTTATGTTAGAAAATAACTTACATTGATCAATATTTTTCCAGCTTTCTTCCTTGCATTCTACGTATCTCCCTCTTTAAGAGTTAGAATTTGGTTTAATGCTTGTAGTTCTTCAATCAATATTTTCTTCTTTATTAGTTTAATGAACTAGTAGATAATGAAGTGTTGGTTGAAGATTAACAAGCATTGAACCTAATTCTAACACTTAAAAAGCGAGATACGGAGAATGAATGGAAGAGATCTAGGAAATCATTTATCATTGTAACTTGTTATTCTAATATAATTTAATTTTTAAAATTATTAATTTCTAGATCAGATTGAAAGGTTATATGTTCAATGAGTAGTTGGTGAAATAAGCATTCCACATATGTTATAATAAACTCAAATGAACATGTCACCACGGTTGAAAGATATAACCGTAGTGAAACATTGTGTGCTGAGTCTTCCACTACGGTTGAAAATAACAACCGTGGCGAAAAGTTGAGAAAACAAATAAAATGTTGGCATGGGAATCGAACCTCTGACCTCTACATTTTACTATGGTTATCATGACAAAGATCCTTTTTGTCCCTCATGGAAATACACATAGTTGGGCTTCATGAAGAAGATCTTTGTTGTCCCTCGTGGAAATACACATAGATGGGCTTCACGAAGAAGATCCTTGTTGGCCCTCGTGGAAATACACATATTTGGGCTTCATGAAGAAGATCCTTTCCGCCCATTGTGACAATACACATAGCTGAATTTCATGGAGAATATATTTGCGGACCCTCGAGGAAATACACATAGCCGAACTTCAAGACGAAGATCTTTACCGCCCCTCGGGGCAATACACATAGTTGCACTTCATGGAAAAAATCTTTGACGGACCTCGAGGCAATACACATAGCCTAACTTCACGATCAAGATCCTTACCGCCATTCGAGGCAATACACATGGTTGGACTTCATGACAAAGATCCTTGCCACCCCTCAAGGCAATACACATAGTGAAACCTTCATTAAAGGATCCTTGTCATCTTCTAGGGCTATGCTAGCTTGACCAAAGAATACACACCTAAGATGCGTGACTCATGTCAATCCCCAAAGATTGGATTCAGTCTTGCTAGAGCACTCGGTATAGGTCCCGCCTGAAAGGTTAAAAGTATCACTTTAGGGACTAGATGTCAAATCAGTCGGGCTATGCATTACATCGTATGAGGAACTTTTAGATTCCTCAAACTAATCAAACTCTTGTTTGAGGGAATTAGAATCTCCTTGGGCGGGATTATTTCCAATAAATCAGGCCTAAGAGGCACGAACCATGTCAAGCCCTAGAGACTAGATTCCAGTCTTGCTTGAGGTTCGGTGGAGGTCCCTCTTGAAAGGTTAAAATCCTCGCCTGAAGGACTCAATGTATCATCAGTCGGGCTATGTATTACACCATTTGAGGAACTTAGATTCCTCAAACTAATTAGACTCTCCCTAGAGGGACTTGGCTTCTCCTCGGGCGAGATTATTTCCAATAAATCGTGCCTAAGAGGTGCGACCCATGTTAATCCCTAGACACTGGATTTCAGTCTTGCTAGAGAGCTCGGTGGAGGTCCCGCTTGAAATGTTAAACGCCTCACATGAGGGACTCAATGTCTCATCAATCAAGCTATGGATTATAGCGTTTGAGGAACTAAAACTCATTAAACTAATCAGGCTCTCGCATGAGGTACTTATCGTCTCCTCGGGCGAGAGCACTTTCAATAAACTACGCCTACGAAGCACAACTTATATCAAGCTCTGCTTGAAAAGTTAAGGCGCCTTGCATGAGTGACTTAGTGTTCCTCCAACTAAGCTACATTTTATTATGTCCAAAAAGATCATGGATTCCTTAGGTCAACTAAAACCTCGCAAGGGGAAGTACCACTTCTTAGGATACCTCCATCAGTCACGGGTAAAAAAAAACTCCACCTTTTACCGAAGGTCTTGTGCCTGAAGGATTATATAATCTTATAGTTGCAAAAGGCCTTGCCTAGGGAGGTGCCCTGGGACCGCCCCTAGAAGATGGGGACGACATCAGGTTGTCCGAAGGGCCTCGCCCTTAAGCCTTCCTCGCCCATAGAGGAAAAATGTGTGATAATATGTGTCTCAAATAAAGAGAAAGTCAAAGTCTTTACTGGCCCACGTCTCCCTTGGAAATATGGACTCAACTACCCATCATTTGACTAAGTGGGTGGTGGTCTTTTCCGAGGAAACCCTAGGTCCTAGAGACCCCTATAAATACATTATCCCTTAATGGGAAAAAAACTCTAAGTCATACACATTCTCCGCAACTCACATATCACCACACTTGTTACCATCGTAACATACATAAAAAACCTAACTCCCGCCTACAACCTAGTAGTGTCGGCCACCAACAGGGCCTCTCACCTCAAATGAGCGAGACCCTTAAACAACCTCAAAAACCACTACACATGGATTTTTTCCGCTGTGAGTAAACCCTCACTATCCAAACATGTTATATACCTACAAAGGCCTCTGAATGTCTCTTCCCTTGTAGTGGGAACACACACACACCCTTTACTTTTTGACAAATACACAATTCTTAAAATTCTCAACATTTTTAATATAAAACTTACTATTTTTTAGACAAAAATCAATTGGGTACTTCCTTTTTGGTGGGATTTCAATAACTTGGCCATCATCGTGTGTTGGTTCTAAGTGTTGGCAGCAATTTTGGTAAAACAAAGAGTGTTCACAAGATGTTGTATGTGATGTCTTAACATAAGATATCTTGTACCTGCTGGAGGTTTAAAAACATAATTATGAAGGATTGTTTCAGGATGTCATACACGATGTCATGACATCTGATATTATGTACCTGCTGGATATTTAAAATGGAATTATGCAGGATTGTTCCAGGATGTCAGACCCGATGTCATGACATCTGTACACAGAACATTCAGTGTGAATGTTATGTGTTATGTGATTGCGCTTTTAATGGCAATCTATGTATGATTGAAGATCTGATTTGCAAACGCATTCAATCATTAATTACAACCAGATTTACTTATTTTCTAGAGATCTAATCAGCTGTCATGAGAAGATTTGAATGGAAAATAGTTTTAGGGTTTTATGATGTCCAAGCCCAGCTGAATGCTTCTATAAAAAGGGACATGGAAAACCTGATTTGACACACAAGAAATACTGAGCGAAATATTGAGAGAGAATAAGGGTTTGTGTCTTGTGTGGTCGTTTGACTTGTAAGTCATTCAATTCATCCATAGATGATTGAATTGGTCTGATTTTTGAGTTGTAATTTGTCACTCAAAGCTTTTAAGCATGAGTGTGTGTCTACTTGATTGAAGCTGCTAAGTAAGATCAAGTGTGTGTCTACTTAATTGAAGCTACTAAGTAAAATCAAGTGTGTGTCTTTGAAGAGTGTTTTATTGTTTATAATCACTAGTGTGATTGAGGGGGAGTGAGTGGGATCTCATATCTAAGAGTTCTTAGGTAGAAGTCATACGGGTAGAGATTAGGTGAAAAAGACTATAACTTGTGGAGTTTACTGAGAGTCTTTGAACTGATTCTATTTAGTGGATTTCCTTCCTGGATTGGTAGCCCCCAGACGTAGGTGAGTTGCACTAAACTGGATTAACAATTGCTTGTGTCTCTTGCTTTACCATTCTTTATCTTTATCCTGTTTGTTTTACTCAGATATTAGTGTCGTGACATTAACTTCGACATCTCATATCTGATACCAGAATTTCAATTGGTATCAGAGCAGGCATCCTGCTCTGGTTCTGGGTGAGATCTAGGGACAATACTTTCTGGTACTATGGAGAGAGATGGAGGATCTGCTCACAGGCCACCAATTTTGGATGGATCTAACTATGACTATTGGAAACCTCGAATGGTAGCTTTCCTAAAATCTCTTGATAATAAGGCTTGGAAGGCTGTGTTAACAGGCTGAGAACATCCAATAATTACTAAGGAAGGAGAAGCCACTGCTGATAAGTAGCCTGAAGAACAATGGTCCAAGGGGGAGGATGATCTAGCCCTTGGAAATTCTAAAGCATTGAATGCCATATTCAATGGAGTAGACAAGAATATCTTCAGATTGGTAAACAACTGTGAGGTGACTAAAGATGCTTAGGACATTCTCAAAACCACTCATGAAGGCACCTCTAGAGTAAAGATGTCTAGACTACAACTGCTCACCACCAAGTTTGAAAATTTAAGGATGAAAGAAGATGAAAAAATTCATGAGTTTCATATGAGTATCCTTGAAATTGCTAATGCCTCAGGAGCCCTGGGAGAGAAGATGTCAGATGAAAAGTTAGTAAGAAAAATACTCAGGTCACTCCCTAAGAGATTTGCTATGAAGGTGACAACCATAGAAGAGTCTCAAGACATCTCCAATATGAGAGTTGATGAGCTAATTGGTTCCCTCCAAACATTTGAGATGGGAATGTGTGATGGATCTGAAAAGAAAACCAAAAGCATAACCTTCATGTCAAACACAGAGGAGGAAAATGGTCAGGATGATGATGAAGATCTTGCAAATGATGTAGCAATGCTGGGAAGACAGTTCAACAGACTATTGAAAAAGATGGATGTAAGATCTAAGGCTAATGTCAAGAACATCTCATATGACATCAGTAAATCCAAAAATGCTAGAAGAAGAACAAGGTCAGATGATAAGCCCAAAGAAGGAAAAGGAGTACAGTGCCATGAATGTGATGGGTATGGACACATTAGAACTGAATGTGGAACCTACCTCAAGAAACAGAAGATGAGTCTTGCTGCCACTTGGTCTGATGAGAGTGAAACAGAAGAATCTGCAAATCTGGTGACTGCCTTGACTGGAAGATGGGGTTCTGATGAAGACTCAAGTGATGATGAAGTAACCTTTGAAGAGTTGGCCACTACCTACAGAAAGTTGTGTCACAAAAGTGCAGAGGTGTGTAAACAGGTTGAAAGCCAGAAGAAGGTAATAACTCAACTTGAGAATGAGAAGGTAGAACACTTGGAAACCATCTCCAAATTAAAAACAGAATCAGTGGTTCTGAATGCCAAGCTAGATGAAAGTCAACAAGTTGAAAGCCAGAAGAAAGTGATAGTACAACTGGAGAATGAGAAGGCAGAACATATGGAAACCATCTCCAAGTTAAAAACTGAAGTTGTGTTCTTGAATTCTAAACTGGAAGAGATGACCAAGTATGTAAGAATGTTAAACAATGGATCTGACTCCTTAGACAAGATTCTCCAGACTGGACAAATAACAGGAGACAAATCTGGCATTGGGTTTAATGAATCTAAGCCTGAGTGCAGTTACACTGGTGACAAACCTAAATCCAAACCTAAGTACAACCATATTAAAAGCAAACTTGAGATGTCACATCATATGTCACAACATCATAAGGGAAGACAGTAGAAAGGGAAACACCAAAGATGGAGATGCCATTACTGTGGAAAATTTGGCCACCTGAAGCCCTTCTGCTATAAGCTGTATGGTTATCCTAGTCCTGTTCATCATTAGACTCACTATCAACCTAGACCCAAACATCATAGGCCTGTCAACAAAAAGCAATGGATTCCTAAGACTAATGTTACAAGTCTAATAGCTCACACTTCCTTCAGAGTTTCAGCCAAAGAAGATTGGTATTTTGATAGTGGGTGCTCCAGACACATGACTGGAAACAAAGACCTGTTAACTAGCCTTCATCCTCATGCCACGAGCTATGTAACCTTTGGTGATGGAGCAAAGGGTGAAATCAAGGGGATAAGTAAGCTTGATTTCCCTGGAGTTCCTGAACTTGACAAGGTCCTACTTGTTAAGGGCTTGACTGTAAATCTAATAAGCATCAGTCAACTATGTGACCAAGGTTTAAATGTTAACTTCACTAAAACTGAATGTCCGATTACTAACAAAGAAAGTGAAGTGATCATGAAAGGAGTTAGGACCAAAGACAACTGTTACATGTGGAGCTCTCAAATTGGTTATTCCTCAAAGTGTACCTTAGTCAAAGAAGAAGGAGTGAAGACATGGCATCATTGTTTGAGCCATCTGCATCTTAAAGGGATGAAGATGATTATATCTGCTAGAGGAACTCCCAAATTGAAGATTGATGAAAGAAAAGTCTGTGGGAAATGTTAGACAAGGATGTCACACCAGAAACTCAGACATGACATCACTTCCAAAGGTTTGAAACTCCTCCATGTGGATTTGATGGGACCTATGCAGGTGGAAAGAAGTATGCAGTGGTGGATGACTTCTCCAGATACACCTGGACCAAAAACAAATCTGATGTGGTTGAAATCTTTAAAGTTTTTTGTCTGAAACCTCCAGGAGAAAAGCTCATGGTGGCTCAAATAGATATGGATAATACTGGGTTTGGTAGGAGGATAGATCAGATGGTAGAACATGTTGCTTGTCAAATGCAGTCTGAAGTTGGAAAGAGCTTTGTTGGACTTGGGCTACAAGTCAACCAGATAGAAGGGTCTATTTTTCTATCTCAAAGCAAATATGCCAAGAACAATGTTAAGAAGATTGGCATGGAGAGTGGAAGGACTCTTGCTCCTACACATTCGAAAGGATTCAAAGATGAAAATGGTGTTTGTGCTATATATCAAGTTGAATACATAGCAGCTGGAAGTAACTGTTCTCAACAGGGTTGGGTGAAACTAATGTTGACTGAATACAATGTCACACACGATGTCATGACATTGTACTATGACAACCTAAGTGCCACAACTGTGTCCAAAAATTATATTCAGAACAGCTGGATTAAGCATATTGATTGTTGTCATCACTTCATTAGAGAATTTGTGGAAGACAAAATCATAGCACTAAAGCATGAAATGCAATTAGCTGACAAATTTGCAAGGGTTTTGGATGCGAATCAGTTTGAATGTTTAAGAGGGAAATTGGGGATTTGTATTCATGAGAAGTTATAGCAATTAAAGTGGAGTGGAAAAGGTAATAAAAATATTGTCTGCCCACTTAAAAGAAAGTGCCACATTTATGATAAATCATTACCTAGTATTGGAACTAGTATCTATGCCATTTCCACACGCTACCTAAACACAACCATTTCCATCTTCATCCAACTTCTCAGACAACCTCTGCTAGGGCAAAAAGATTTTTATCAAAAGTTCAACAAAACGTCACAACATCCCTCATCCTCAGGATCAAAACCCACTCACAAGGCAAGGACTCCCTCCATGGAGTTTCTGGATGAAGATATTCTGGAGGTTATTCCCCTCTCTGTTATTCTAGGCGACGTCCCTGGCCCTTCTTCCACGGCTGGAAGTAGTCAAGGTAACATTCCTGATAAACCTTCTCATAAGGTTGACATGCACTTTACGGACCGTGCCATTAGGAACTTGGTAACTAGGATTCTAAATGAAGGGCATGCAGTCAAGGATGTTTCTACCCCTCTGTCTAGAAGGGACCCCTCACCTGAGGTGGAACCCCAAACTGAGAAAGATGATGATTTATCTAGATCAGAGAAAAACATGGTTGCTGAGGGTCTATGCTCTCTATGTAAAACCTTGCCTAGTAAGAAACCAGTAAATGTTTCTCATGAAACTGCTGAGAATGTTATTAATCTGGAGGAAGAAAGTTCAGACGAAGAAGATGACACCTTGGTTCATCATGTGAAACCAAGTGTTGCAAGGAAATTGAAGACCAGAAAAGGGAAGACTGTGGCTGAGATGTTGACATCCAGAAAAGGTAAGAAGGTTGTTGGTGTAGGACCCTCCAAATCATGGAGTAAAGTAGAGGTTAGGAAGAGGAAGGTCATAGAGAGTTCAGAATCTGAAGATGATGTCGAAGACGATGTTCCAGACATCTCTCCTACTGAAAGGCAGACTGTTAAAAAGTCTCCAGCCAAGGTTGCAGCTGTGCACTTAGACAACATCTCTTTCCATCTGGAAGATGGTGCTGCCAAGTGGAAGTTTGTTGTTCAAAGGAGAGTTGTTGTTGAGAGGGAGCTAGGGAAGGAGGCTGTAGAGGTGAAGGAAGTTATGGAATTGATTAAGACTGTTGGACTGATGAAAATTGTTGTTGCCTTGCCCCAATGCTTTGAAGGGTTAGTGAAAGAGTTTGTTGTGAATATCCCAGAGGATATTTCTGAAAAGAGTAGCAAGGAATTCTGCAAGGTCTTTGTGAGAGGTAGATGTGTAAGGTTCTCCCCAACCATAATCAATAAGTTCCTAGGGAGAGAAACTGAAGGAGGTGTGGAGTTAGAGGCTACAGACAATGAAGTCTGTAGGACTATTACTGCTGGCCAAGTCAAGGAATGGCTTAGTAAGAAGCATCTATCAGCTGGCAAGTTAACTGTTAAATATGCCATCTTGCACAAGATTGGTTCAGCCAACTGGGTGCCAACAAACCATATCTCAACCATCTCTAATGGTCTTGGAAGAATCATCTATGCTATTGGAACCAGGCTCAACTTTGATTTTGGAAGGTTTATGTTTGAACAAATTGTTAGACATGCCTCCACTAATGCAGTAAAATGGCCTATTGCCTTTCCATCCATCATTTATGGAATTATCTTAAGCCAGCAGCCTGGTATTCTAAACACAAGTGATATTCCCAGCAGAAGGAAGCCTCCATTGTCCATTCACTACAAGTTATTTGAAAGAAGCCATGTCAATGATGTTGTCATGACATCTGCAAGGAAGGAGCCAGCCTCTCAAGGTGGCTTGATTGCTCAATTGAAGGAAACTTATAAGGAGCTGGATACTGGTATTAGGGTTGCCAAGGCTAGGAAAGAGGCTTTAGAGGTTCTCATTAGTATCTTGGAGCAGGAAAAGATGGATAAGGTTGGTACAGCCAAGGAGTCAGATGCCCATACCTCAAGTGAGAGGTCCAATTCTCAATCTAGTGGCAGCTCTGAATCTGAAGGTGAAAAAGAAGCTACTTCCTCATACTGAGTTGTGAAGGTCCCCCTATTATGAAGATTGTGTATGCTGTGTGCTGTTATGAAGACTGGTCCCCTTGTTGGTTTGGTTGTTCTGGATGCTGTTCTGGATGTTTTGGAAGCTTGGATGTTTTTTTGTTTTTGTTGAATTTGTAATTTTTGGCAGTCCTTACTGATGCCTTGATGTAATATTTGGGCTCTTTATGAGTTCCATGGATTTCTAATTATCCCAGCTATTGCAGTTGTGTATAATTATGGTTTGTATCTCCTAACATTTATGTTTTAACATTTTATATGTTATAACATCTCTTGTGACATTCTCTGCTAGGCTGATTGACATTTATTTTGTCTAATTGATCACCTTTGGTCTATTTTGACTAAAAAGGGGGAGAAGTGAATATGTGGAGAGCTCCATTTAAATATGTGGAGCTGTGTGGAGATGTATGTATGTACTGGTGTAGCTGAACACATGAATAGCTAATGTTGAAGGAGATGTTTGATGTGGAATAGAATGATGTTCTATTCTGTGATGTTGGAGGAGATGTCTGATGTTCTGTGCATGCTCTATGGTGCACAGGTGATGTTGAAGGAGATGTCAGAAGGATATTTTGTTTGTTACAGGTGCTGTTATTACAGGTGTTGTTGTTGTTAAAGGAGATGTCTGTATTGAACAGACTTAGGGGGAGAAGAAGTACCCTTATGTGCATTTGTGTGTTTTACTAGTTACTAATATAGTTAGTAATTATGTTTGCTTCTGCTGCTGCTTAAACACTGATATGTTGTTTAACTGCTGATGTGTTTTTCTTGTGAACAAAATGGACAGATATATGTTTTAGCCAAAATTTGCCAAAGGGGGAGTTTGGTGGTTCTAAGTGTTGGCAGCAATTTTGGTAAAACAAAGAGTGTTCACAAGATGTTGCATGTGATGTCTTAACATAAGATATCTTGTACCTACTGGAGGTTTAAAAACATAATTATGCAGGATTGTTTTAGGATGTCATACACGATGTCATGACATCTGATATCATGTACCTGCTGGATATTTAAAATGGAATTATGCAGAATTGTTCCAGGATGTCAGACCCGATGTCATAACATCTGTATACAGAACATTCAGTGTGAATGTTATGTGTTATGTGATTGCGCTTTTAATGGCAATCTATGTATGATTGAAGATCTGATTTGCAAACGCATTCAATCATTAATTACAACCAGATTTACTTATTTTCCGAAGAGATCTAATCAGCTGTCATGAGAAGATTTGAATGGAAAATAGTTTTAGGGTTTTATGATGTCCAAGCCCAGCTGAATGCTTCTATAAAAAGGGACATGGAAAACCTGATTTGACACACAAGAAATACTGAGCGAAATATTGAGAGAGAATAAGGGTTTGTGTCTTGTGTGGTCGTGTGACTTGTAAGCCATTCAATTCATCCATAGATGATTGAATTGGTCTGATTTTTGAGTTGTAATTTGTCACTCAAAGCTTTTAAGCATGAGTGTGTGTCTACTTGATTGAAGCTGCTAAGTAAGATCAAGTGTGTGTCTACTTGATTGAAGATGCTAAGTAAAATCAAGTGTGTGTCTTTGAAGAGTGTCTTCTTTTCATAAGGAATTATTGTTTATAATCACTGGTGTGATTGAGGGGGAGTGAGTGGGATCTCATATCTAAGAGTTCTTAGGTAGAAGTCATACGGGTAGAGATTAGGTGAAAAAGACTGTAACTTGTGGAGTTTACTGAGAGTCTTTGAACTGATTCTATTTAGTGGATTTCCTTCCTGGCTTGGTAGCCCCTAGACGTAGGTGAGTTGCACCGAATTGGGTTAACAATTGCTTGTGTCTCTTGCTTTACCATTCTTTATCTTTATCCTATTTGTTTTACTCAGATATTAGTGTCGTGACATTACCTTCGACATCTCATATCTGATACCAGAATTTCATCGTGGCACATCCATAAATTCTTGTACCTTTAGTCTTAATTGAAGTAGTTGTATGAGAGGTGAAGGTTATATGATAGATGTTGGTTGAATCGTCCATCTCTGTTTAAATAAGAACGACAATAAACATTTTACTTAACACAAATCAACAAAGGCACCTAATGTGAGATTCATGGTACATATGGTACATTTTATTTAACATAACATCAACACTTCCTCGCATCACTTCATAAGAATAGCCTAATAACATTTAACTTGACATAACACTAACAGAATCTATTTTACTTAATTGATGCCTATGAACTATACTACTCATGGTACACATGGACTTTTGTCAATAACACTAAAAAGGGAAACCCTATTTCCATTTTTATCAACATAATCAGAATAATTTTCTCAACAATAAAAACTAACATTTCTAAGCTATGTGCATGAATAAAGTGAGTTACGTACCAAAAATATGATGAAGAAGATACGACAATAGTTGAGGAAGGTTTGTTTGAGTTTGGTTGTCTTCCTTCGTTTTAAGCTTCATTCAATGAAGTTAATGACGTTCAAAGGGAGGAGACATACGCGTGTTTGAAGATTTGATGTTCGAACACGTACGTGTGCTGTAAGAGATGATGTTTCTAAACGAATGATGGAATATGAGTTTAGAAATATATTATGGCATTTTGATGAAGATGAAAATCGCTTAGGGTTAATTTTTCTAAGAGAAACATGTTATTGAGTTCTATTTCGCATGAGAATGAAGATGAAGAAAGTGTTTAAAGGTAAATAAAAAGTTTGAGCCTAGTTCCGTGAGTTATATATGCAAAAGGTCTTTCACGTCTGGTATTAGCGCTAACCGAGAGAACAAATAAATTTAAAATAAAAAATAAATAGAAAAATGTCATATTTCTGGAAAATTCATGCAAATAACATTTCTCTTCGGTTGGATAATCTAACTGAGAGAATAAACACAAAAATAAGGGTCAATTAAAACAAAGATAGATCTAAGTAATTAATTGAATGAAATCAATATTTTGGTTTGTAAAAAATTACTTTAATTTTTTTTTATATAAAGTGTTTCTTTTTCATCCAACAAAGATTAATTTGGTAGTTTAAAAGAAACAAAAAAAGGAAACGCGCTTACTAAAATAAAGCAACACTTGATCCCTAATCCAATTGAAAAATAAACAAGAATAGAAAAGACACTAACTAGGAATCGAAGTGTGAGCCATGATAGATATATTCCTTTGGTTGGTTCAAAACACCGAGGAAATATATTGTATTTTTAAAAAATTAAATGTGACGCGCCTAAAATATATACCTCGACTATTTGTTGATCGAGGTGAAAGCTTTGTCATAAAATTTAGTATTTATAGTAGTGACATCTGTCGGAGACCGTGGTGCATTTCATTTACACAAATTATAGGTTGCAATGAATGTTGCATATATGTTTGACCTTGGAATGGTCGCAGATGAGGTTGAAAGAGCTTGAAAGACTCTTTGTATGAATGTTGGAGGTACTACATTTTGTTTGCATAGGAATGGTAGGGGGTAACTAGAAGCAGAGTATTTTTAATTGGTGGGAGAAGTTAAACCTCCCTTACTAGATTTGGAATGTTAGTTAGAGCAGTTGGTGTATCGTTGGGGTTACATGCGACGACTAAATGAATCACTTTTGATGCTACCATGATAAAGGGGGTTGAATCAATGAGTTTTATGGGGAAGAGATCATTGCTCAGAAAGGAACAAAATTGGTGATCTGAGATCATGTTGAAGAGAGGGTGGTTATGTGTAGAAATTCATGAGAATTATTAGTCGATTTCCATATACGGTGCAATTGTTCAATATTGGAATCATAGATTAGTGTATACTTGAGCTCCAACGTGGCCGAGTGAACTTCCGGGACGACGAATTGGAGTAGACTTACAAGTTTAACACCCTAATACCCAATTCATTAAATTAGTGAGAAAATAATTTAAATGTGTAAATAAGAGAATACCTAAAATGACGCACATTGTACTTTTTATAATACGGATAACTAAAATCATCTCCATTTCAATAGAAACAATGATAAAAAGAATCTGCAACCCTTAACTTCAATAAGTCTCACCTATTCTTCACGTTTTTCTACGCAATCTTTGTTATTGAACCTTTCGTAATAAAGGTTATGTCATTTCATTAACTCAATTATAAGTACTATAATTTAACATAATAATACATATAAAAACCATCCGTTTAGCTTCCCATTTCACATCATATATATGATGTTAAACACGTTGTAATTTCTTTTTAATAATTTGACTGGCCCATGATGTCATTCGATAACGCCATGCGCATGTGTACATTTATGGTTCACTTTATTCCACGTGAATAAAGAAAGTTAAAATACTACTACTTGTATATTTCTTTTTCATGTCTTACCCTATTTGACATCAAATCATTTTTTATAAACAAAGTTAAAATACATATATTGTGCATATATTTCTTTTTCATCTCTTACATATTTTTTACTCTATTTGACATAAAATCAAAGTCTAGAAGATCCATTTGCTTACCCAAAAAATGAAATATGATTTTAGAACCAAAATTAAAAATCCAAAAAATCCGGAAATAAAACTCACTAAGATCACTTTTTTATCCTCTCTGTTCTATACCTAGCCTATCATCCAACACCAAATAATAGGAGGAGAAAATTAACTTACTAATTAACTAATTAATTAATTAATTATGGAAAAAATAGAACGGATTTAGATACAAATTCAAGCCACATATTAGTTCAGAAATTTACTTTTCTTTTTACATGAAATCATGGTTTCTCTGGTAATCAACACTTACAAACACACCCAAAGAAACAAAAAATATAAGAAAAATACATGAATGAGTTAATTAATTCAATCAATACACATGTAATTAACAAATCAATAAACACAAATTAGAAGAAATTAATCAAAATACCAACAATCTCAATCTGCACTTTCCACTTTTCTTCTGTGGAAGTTCCTATGACAACCACAAGCAGCACATATAAGTGCATCATCTCCAGAACTCGCCATGAACTCCATACATCCATCAACAGCATATCCACCACTCGTAGCAGCATGATTCTTCTGACACTCTCCATAACGTACAACATTTCTTGAAGATGAACTGTTGTTGCTTTTCACCACCACCACCACTTGTCTCTTTTTCATCTTTTTCCAAAACCCTATCTCTATAGATCTGAATCTTGTTTCCTTTTATGTCTTCATATATTTCAATTCTTATGAAGAAAAAAAATGAATAGTAACCGTAACCGTAACCTATCTAGCTATAGCTAGTACTATAGTGTTTGGTGACTAACCCTAACCCTAAGATATATCGATGAGAATTCTAGGGGGTAAGGTTATGATGAAAAGAATGAAAAAAAATATATGATCATATGATATGAATGAGTAGAAGTTAATTATGAAGAATCGACCAGACTTTATTATTTGCACAATAGACAGCTAAATGTGGTGCCCTCATATTAAAAAATGGACAAAACTAAAAATTGGAAGTGAAGTTTGTCCTTATACTGGCAATAAGATGCAAGGCTTGAATTGTCTTTGAGAATTGATAGGTCACCTATATTATGAAAATAATGGCTCTAGACAAAGAAAGTAAAATTGAGCTATTTTCAGCCTGGAATTTTATATCGTAGCACATGATTGGAAACAAATTAGGTGTGTAGTGTAGGGTGAATTGCTTTTTAGCCAAATTCATAGATTTACTATTTAAGTCTAGTCAGCCGCTAATTTTATATGCGAAATTGTGGGTCAACTTTATACTAGTACTACTTAAAAAGCACAACAATGATTTTGATCATTCATCACTTCTGATTGAGATTGAATTTGATAAGGAGAATCACTCTTCAATCTCTGCAATTGTAATTGTGATTAGGACGAGATTGAAACCATCTGAGAATAGAACGGACCTTAAACCGAATTAGTCGATATAATAGACCGATTAATAGTTTGAAAAATAAAAGCACAATGTTTTTGCCCCTATAACTCCTGTGTGTGACAAAAACTTCTAAGAATTATGGATGAAACCAATATGGAGGTTCAAAAAATTGTTTAAAGTGGATGTTTACTAATTTAGGAAAAAAGAATTTAAAAGTTTAATAAAAATATAAAGATAAAAAACATTTTATTATAATTTATTAAAAATAATAAAATTTATTATTAGCATATCATATACTTTAAAGAATGTAATAATTGTAAGAGGGTGTATTTAATATAAACCTTTTCAAAATAGTTTAAGAGTGGAATGGAAATCTTAAATTCCTTTAAATTTTGTTCAAATATGGATTTTATTATTTTCAATGAATTTTAATAAAATATTAAATATTAAATTGTTTTTTCTTTTTACTAAAAATGATAAATATCAATTTGTTATTTATATAGTATTATATACAAACTCATCATTCACGTACTCTTTTATATGAATATATGTGGACCCTTATGGTTTCTTATCACGGACAATATAATGTTCCAAAGTTTTAATATCATATCCTCTTTGACATCTAAGCCTATATGCAATCATCAAATTAACTAACTAAATAAATAAACAATTAAGTTTTTTTAACTTTGTGTGTATTAAGTTATATATACAAACTATGGCTTATGTATACAAAAAAACCATGGCTTATAGAAGTTCTGATTACACGTACCCTATGATCAATAGCACATGGTTAGCAAGATTGCAAATATGTTAGAATAATGAAAAGTTTTCAAATCTCTTGTTGATTAGAGATACGACCTCTAAAGAATTTATATAGAATGATATCACATATTTTACAAATTAGTTTGTAAGAATGAATTAAATCAAATTTTAAAATGATATTAGACTATATTGGTCGGACTATGTGTTACTTACCGTTTATATTCATATATTAAGTAAAAAGAGTGTTGGACGTGAATCTCAAAATTTTGGTTGAACTTAACTCATCTCCATAAAATGTAGAGTGAGAATTGCCCCCACTTATAAGCACACGATCATATATTATCTGATTTATTTCTTGGAGTTCCCAGATCGCCTTGGTGCAAAGGAGTTATTCAACATCTTCATGAAACATGGAGATCTGAAGGAAGTGGTAATTCCACCAAAGAGGAATAAGTTCGATAACAGATTTGGCTTTGCAAAGTTCTTGCATATTGATGAAATCAGGCTTCTGGCAATCAGATTGGATAATATCTTCATAAATTAAAAGAAGATTTACACCACCATTCCCATATTTGAAAGAAAGGAGTCTATTCCGAAGTAGCAATATAGAAATCCACGGAAGTAAGTTTTTAACCTTAATCTTAGAAGACTAAGTCAGGATGTTCAAATGGCGACAGGGAGAAAAGTGGGTTCTAAATCGTTTGCTAAAGTTGTAGGAACAAATTTTGATGTTGTTATTCACAATGGTGGAATCAAAGAGGAGCGTGTTAAGTTTACTACTAAGGCTGAAGATGCTGAGAGATTCAAAAGGGAGTTTATGGGGTTTGTTGTTATTCCGGGATCCTCGTACAATATCCAAACTTACTTTGAAGTTGGAAGGTACTTTTTGATCAAGGTTACTCCTCTAGGAGCCTACATTTGCCTGCTAGAAGAAACAGAGGATTGAGAAATCAAAGATCTTATTAGAGAAGGTAAAAGTTGGTGGAGCTAATGGTTCACTGATATCCGAGAGTGGCGAGAAGATGATGTCATCAAAGGAAAGGGCGTCATGAATCAGATGTTTCGGTATTCCTTTCCATGCTTGGGACTCTGATTTCTTTATTTTCTTAGCCAAAATGGAGAGAGCTTCATTTACGCTGACGAAAACACTATGAAGATGGAAAGCATGGACGTGGTGAGATTTCTTATTAGAAAAAGGTGTGCAATAGTAATCAACAAAACATTTTCTGTCAGTTTCAAAGGAAAATGTTTCCGAATTAAGATGACGGAAGACTCCCATGCTCCGATGTGTATCTCAGTCAGGTCGGCTGAACAATCGGCGGGGAAATCTATTCGAAGCTCTGAGTCTGATAGTATTTGAGGAGATGATTATATAGGTGTAGAAGATTGAAGGCCAAAGAAGGGGATGTGTGGATAGGAAGATGGAGAAAGATCTAACCCTATTCTTGTGGCTGATGAAATTGTGATACACGTTTCCCCTAACAAAAAAGATATGGAGGTAAAAAGTGTTGATTTTTCTGAGGCTGGGAAAGAGAAACTATGTAGTCTTGATTTTGACTTGGTAGTAAAAGGTCTAAAGGGGGCGAGAGTTTTCCTCAAGAACTTAAGTGGGGCCACATTTAGGGAGGAGTGCTCTAGGAAGATGAAGGATAAATGAGAGGTAGTGTCAGACTTTATTGACACGTTTTTAAAGAATAATTAAACGTGTGAAGTGGGCAATGTTATTTCGATTTTCGGAGTCGGGGAGGGATGTGGGAAAAGATAAGGAGATTGTTAGTGGGTCTGACCCTTGTCGCAACCGGGATTTCACGATAACGAAACTGGGACTAAAGAGAATGCCAAAGAGAGGCAAAGTCAGAAGAGTCGCAACCGAATTTTATTTAGTTTACCTCTATCGGAGAGGAGAAATAGTCGATAAAACCCTCAGAAAAGAGACGCGCACGGGAAGCGCTAAAAGAGAATAAGGAATCGGTCTCGCAACCGAGATTTGGGTTCGGAAGTCGGTTATGTATGGGGAAGGTATTAGCACTTCTTACGTCCATGGTACTCCATGGGAACCATTTGGGTTGTTTTACATACATGGGATTTATCTATTATTGTTTTATTTTTAAAAGAATGTGTAAAAGAAGGGGGTGTTTTTGTTATTATAGTGCTCACCAAGGATTGGGGCCCTTGTGCCTACGTATCACTCATTCGGGGATGAGGAATCAGAGCTCCGTAGTTCGGAGTAGAAAATGTTTGTGTGTTGGTTGATTTTACCTTTGAGAAAAGGGTTTTCAGGATGATGCCCTAAGGCATAAAAATGAGTTTGATGAGTTGTATTGTTTTTACCTTGAACAAGCGTTTTATGAAAGAATGTTTGGGGTTATCTTATACTAAAGTCTATGGGCGGAGGTGATTATTCTAGACAACAAGCCAAGCGTCTTGTATCCAAAATAATCAGAGTAAGGGTAGGAATGCTCCATTCTCACTCATTCTCCACCACTTAAGGCTCGTAATAATCGTAATTATTAAGTGTTTTGAATTTGATTAAAAAAATGCCACTTGACGTTGAATCAAGGGTTTGTTTTATTTAATTATGAAATTTGGCTTATACAACATGAATGCAAAGTAACCAACAAGAAATTAAAGAGTCTCATTGTAAGGTAGCCCAAGAGAAAGTCTTTTGTATGCAAAAGTGACCTAAGCTAAACAAAGAATAATGGTCTTACAAACATGTCCCCCTAAGGTGGTGCCATGATGCCATTCTTACAACATGCATGTAAGTTACAGATGAAAATCCAAGTGCTTACAAAGTATCACAAAGAGTCATGAAAAGGCCTCCAAGCAAAGATCCTAAGATGAAATACTCTAAGTCTCAAGTTGATTAAGAGTGGAGTGAATATTTTTGGTCTTATATCATTTTATCATGTTTTTGTTATTTTTAATGTATGATGACAATAAAATAAATAACAAGTAAATAAACATGCATGATGAGTTTGTACAATGATGATGATAATGAGGACTTAAATGTAAATGAACAATAAAATAAATTGCAAGGAAGTAAAGTGCAATAATATAAATGTTAGAAATTAGTAGTTAATGGTTAGTGGTTAGTAGAATAACAATAAGCAAATAGAATAACAAGTTAATGTAAAGAGAATGGTTTCATCTATGTATCAAATGACCCAAGTATGGTTGAAATAGAGGCAATCTATCAATGCCTCAAAGTATCATGAATGATCTATTGATCAACCATTAATAGGTTTGAAGTATTGAAGATTTAATCAACTCTAAACAACCATGGTCATGATCTAATAGAACTTATCAACCAAATAAATGTAACAACAAGTCAACAATAAATATTAAATGATAACAAGAAACAATGTAAAGGAAATGGTTTTATCTATGTATCAAATAACCCAAACATGGTTAAAATAGAGGCAACCTATCAATGCCTCAAAGTATCATGAAGGATCTATTGATCAATCATTAATAGGTTTGAAACATTGAAGGTTTTATCAACTCTATACAACCATAGCCATGATTTAATAGATCTCATCAACCAATAAATATAAATGATAGCAAGAAACAAAGTTTGATTGAAAATGGTGGATAAAAAGTAGTAAGAGAAAAAAATCCCCAATAGGGTGTAAACCCAACAAAAACACTTGTCTCAAAGTTGACTCAAATCTCTCTCAAAACACAACCCAAGGGTAAAAACTCATTTCCAAACACAAAACAAAACCAAAAAATATCAAGGAGTTTGAGTCCAAAATATTACCAAGATTGTGGTGTCAAAACTAGGTTGTTGTTGTGTTTGAGTTTGAGAATGAAGCAAAAAGCTTGGAAGAGGATGGTTATGGTTGTTGTGGTAGAAAAATGGAAGGGAAGAAAGTTGTATGTTTATGTGGTGGTGGTGAATGATTATGTAAGTGAAGGTTACAAGTTTGCTATTGTTTTTGTTGTGTGGAGATGGTGGATTTTTACATGGTGGTTGGGTGGTTCCAAGAAGAAAAGAGGGTTTGGGTGAGTTAGGGTTTAGGTTGAAAAGTGGGAGCTTGAATGTGATTTGGACAGAGGTTTTGTGGCTTTCAAGCTTGAAAAATTAGTGGGGATAATGCTCTATTTATAGGGGAAGAAAAGGGGTTGAAGTGGGTGAAAGAAAAGGTCCCCTAGGTAAAAAATAAAGTTTTTCTGATGTCTGCGCATTTGTAATCGGTTACCTTGATTAGGGTAATCGGTTACACAGTCCCAAAATGGCCAAAAAATCAGTTTTTGGTCTGGGTAATCGTTTACCCTAATTAGGGTAACCGGTTACCCATTTTTTTTTTGAAATAATGAATGTATGCATGTGGAGTAGGGTCATGGATCAAATGAAAACTGTATCGGGGTAGGGTCAATTTTGTGGTATGACAGCTGCCCCTATTTAATCTTCTCGAACCTGAATGTTTAGATAGCAACGGCTTCCAGACATCCAAGGTAAGAGAGGATTAAATAAATAAAAACATCCAAAAATTCACCCTACTGGGAATGAACTGAATGTGATATGAAGTGATGGGTATTTGTGAAGGTTGTTCATGGGATGGAAAATAAATTTGATATGAAATCATCTATTGAGGATAGTTTATGGTATTATGTGGGGAAGACATGGGTCAGCTGTATGATGGTTATGTCATGATGTGTATGATATGCAATGTATGTTATGGTGTGTAACATAAGGATCTCTTCAACTGGAAAACAAAGAGAAAAGCTTCATGACAAAAGGTCAAGATGAAAGATGAGAGGGAATATGACTTTGTTGGGGATAAGTTTCTTATGTAAAAGATAGTAAAGATCCCTAACAACGACTTATAAGATTTTAGTTCAGTGACGCTTCCTAGCAACAGCTGGAATACCTGAAATCTAAAGGTGTAGATCCCTAGCAACGACTGGGGAGGTTTTAGTTCAGTGACGCTTCCTAGCAGCTGCCGGAATACCTGAAATCTAAAGATGTAGATCCCTAGGAACGACTAGGGAGGTTTTAGTTTAGTGACGCTTCCTAGCAACTACTGGAATACCTGAAATCTAAAGATGCAGATTCCTAGCAACGACTAGGGAGGTTTTAGTTCAGTGACGCTTCCTAGCAAAGGCAGGAATACCTGAAATCTAAAGGTGCAAATCCCTAGCAATGACTAGGGAGGTTTTAGTTCAGTGACGCTTCCTAGCAATGGCTGGAATACCTGAAATCTAAAGGTGCAGATCCCTAGCAACGACTAGGGAGGTTTTAGTTTTTAAAGTGTCAATCCATAGCAATGGCTAGGAAGGTTTGAATTTGAAAATGTAAATCCCAAGCAACGGCTGGGAAGGTTTGATTTTTGAAAGTGTGCAAAAGGCACAGGAGTACTTGCAAAAGGCATGTGAATAGATATGGTGATTATCATACACAAGGTAGAGGAAAATTTACGGTAGGCACGAAAAACTCATTATATCCCTCAGGCACAATGGCGGGGATGAATTTTTCGAAATATGGCTACCACTTGGGACTTGCCAAACCTACATCAAGTGTTTTAAGACAAACGATAATAGAATAGGTCAATCGTCCAATCTCTGATTTTTGCTTAACATGCAAAGTTGATAGAGGTAAACTCTCTCGTGCAAAAGGCAACAAGGAGGCTTGCAAAAAGGTAAAACAGGGTTTTCCCTTGCAAAAAGCAGAGGGGTCTCGCAAAAGGTGAGGTACTGACAAAGGGCCAACAATATTTGCAAGAGGCAAATAAAAAGAGATACTTTGGGGAAACCTGTTGGGGTTATTCATGGGGATCCTTGCACTTTCGAGAAAGGCTTGAATCCAACTTATGCTAAACATACTTGCCCCAATATGAAGAGTATGTTATGATGCAATGTTATGTATGTAAAATGTCGATGTATGCAGAAAGTCGATGTATGCTCGGGCTGCTGGGGTATGCAAATGCATGGTCTATGGACTGTGCCAAGTATGGTTGGGCTTTAGTGGAACTTTCCGTTTCAGAGGGAAAAATTATGCATGAAGTGATGCATGCAATGCATGTGGGACTGCAACTGGGTATTTGGATTTTTGTAGGGATTTATTTTTGTTTTCAATGAGAGATCATCATCAAAGGGTTGATGGAAAAGGGTGTCGCCATCAAAGGGTTGATGGAAAAGGGTGTCATCATCAAAGGGTTGATGGAAAAAGGGTGTCATCATCAAAGGGTTGATGGAAAATGGTGTCTTCATCAAAGGGTTGATGGAAAAGGGTGTCGTCATCAAAGGGTTGATGGAAAAGGGTGTCGTCATCAAAGGGTTGATGGAAAAGAGTTTGTCATCGTCAAAGGGTTGACGGAAAAGTAATTTGTCTTTGTCAAAGGGTTGATGGAAAGGTAATTTGTCTTCGTCAAACGGTTGACGGAAAGGTAATTTGTCTTCGTCAAAGGGTTGACGGAAAAATGTTTGTCATCGTCAAAGGGTTGGCGGAAAGGTAATTTGCCTTCGTCAAAGGGTTGACGGAAAGGTAATTTGTCTTCGTCAAAGGGTTGATGGAAAAAAGTTTGTCATCGTCAAAGGATTGACGGAAAGGTAATTTGTCTTCGTCAAAGGGTTGACGGAAAGAAACTGTTGTAAAATGCCGTCATCAGAGGGCTGATGGAAAAAAAGTTTTTCATCGTCAAAGGGTTGACGAAAAGGTAATTTGTCTTCGTCAAAGGGTTGACGGAAAGAAATTGTTGTAAAATATCGTCATCAGAGGGCTGATGGAAAAAAGTTTTTCATCGTCAAAGGGTTGATGAAAAAGGGGGTCGTCATCAAAGGGTTGATGGAAAAGGGTGTCGTTATCAAAGGGTTGATGGAAAGGAGTTTGTCATCGTCAAAGGGTTGACAGAAAGGTAATTTATCTTCGTCAAAGGGTTGACGGAAAAGATGTTGTCATCGTCAAAGGGTTGACGGAAAGGTAATTTGTCTTCGTCAAAGGGTTGACGGAAAGGTGATTTTTCTTCGTCAAAGGGTTGACGGAAAGGTAATTTGTCTTCGTCAAAGGGTTGACGGAAAGAAACTGTTGTAAAATGTCGTCATCAGAGGGCTGATAGAAAAAAGTTTGTCATCGTCAAAGGGTTGACGGAAAGGTAATTTGTCTTCGTCAAAGGGTTGACGGAAAAAAAATTGTCATCGTCAAAGGGTTGACGGAAAGGTAATTTGTCTTCGTCAAAGGAAAAAAAGTTTGTCATCGTCAAAGGGTTGACGGAAAAGAATTTGTCTTCGTCAAAGGGTTGACGGAAAGGTAATTTGTCTTCGTCAAAGGGTTGACGGAAAAAAGTGTGTCATCGTCAAAGGGTTGACGGAAAGGTAATTTGTCTTCGTCAAAGGGTTGACGGAAAGGTAATTAAGGCAGGTTATGTCCTCATCAAAGGGTTGATGGGAAGGATTTATTATGTTATGTATGCATATGGTGCATGTTAATGAGAATTTCTCATTTTTGTGAGAGAGCTTTTTGATATGCAACTTCCTTATTTGGAAGGAAAGTCATGTGTGTTTATTGTATGCAGTGCATGTGGTAATGCAAGATGAATATTGATTGTCTTTGGATTGATCTCCCTTTTGGGAGGTGAGACTTTCTAGGTACCAATGTTGATTGGAATTGAGTTTATGAAGATGCCAGCGAACTGGGCTTTTATTTCTAGTGATGGTTAATATGGAGTGGGCTTTCGGTTTTGGAGATGCCAATAGAGATTGGGCTTTATGGTTAATGATAGAGATTTGTTTTCGGAGGTGCCAATAACGATTGGGCTTTATGGTTAATGATAGCGATTTGTTTTGGGAGGTGCCAATAACGATTGGGCTTTATGGTTAATGATAGAGATTTGTTTTGGGAGGTGCCAATAACGATTGGGCTTTATGGTTAATGATAGAGATTTGTTTTGGGAGGTGCCAATAATGATTGGGCTTTATGGTTAATGATAGAGATTTGTTTTGGGAGGTTCCAATAACGATTGGGCTTTATGGTTAATGATAGAGATTTATTTTAGGAGGTGCCAATAACGATTGGGCTTTATGGTTTTTGGTTTGGACGGGATCAGGCTGGATCTGATGATGATTAGATTTTTGGGTTTGCCAAGTAGGCTTTAATTTTGGAAGGTATCAAGTGAGGCTTGGCTTCATTATTCTTGTTGGGAAAGGCTTCATGTTATGCATGATGCATGATATGTATGAGTGAAGCAACATGGTTGGTGCGTAATGATTGATGCAATTGTTTTTGATAGTTCAACAAATGTCCTTGAGGTGGGTCAAGAATGGTTGGAACTGGGAAATATTTTTCTTGGCTTCAAGGCTCATTATTGATAAATTATGGGATGATGTGTTTAGCATGACTTCCCGACATTTGCTTTGAACTGGGCTGACGTAGTGAGCTTGGTCTGGATATTCTGATGCCCCATGCTTGATCTGAGCAAGAAAATCCAAAATATAAGGAAATGCTTCCTCTCCATGACCAGTCTTGCCCCAATCTGTTAGGTATCTACATGGACTACCCCAGTTACAAGTCATGAAGCAAACCATGGGTAGAGTAATCTTGATCTGAAATGCCCAAACGTCTTAGGTCTGCCTACCCCTATTTATCCATCTCTTAGAGTGTTTTGACTTTCTCATGCTTTTGAGGTGGTCTGCCCTGATACGAACCTTGAAGGGATTTTGCCCCTGACTGGTTGATCTTTGAGGGAATGCCCCTGGCCTTTGGAGAGATTTGCCTAATCTCGACGTGGTTGTCCCAGACTGGCTGAATCTTGGAGTGGCTTGCTCAACGGAGTTATCAGATGCCTTACCCCCTTGGTGGGATCAATCTAAGGGGATGACCTATGCTCATCGGAGTCCTTAGGAAAATTGCCTCTTTTGGGCGACCAAAACTTCTCGAGTCATGTTTATTGTGAAAACGCTCTTGATGTCGATGCTCATTCACAAGTAAAACTATTTATGCTAATGTTATGTTTATGGTAGTTTTAGAAATCCAAGTATGTCCACTGAAAAGATGACATATAGTGAATGGATCACTAGTTACAAAAGTCATATTGATACTTAGCAAAACAAATAGGAGTCATTTTCGACACAAGCTCTAATGCAATATGCTTTTAAAATGGACCTTGCTTCAATTAGGTCTTTTGAGGGTTGTAACGTGGGATGGTTCACGGTTTAAGAAACAAAGGATTTATGGCTCAAAAATTTATTTAGCCCGCCCATTCTTCTTGATACCCTTCAGTCCTACGTTCAACTAGTTTGACACAGACGTTCGTCTCTTAGAATGATGGGAGTGGTAGTAAGAGAACCCACAAGGTTTTGGGAGTGACAGTCACTTGCCTTCCTGTTTTTGTGTTTGCAGTCACACGATTTTGTTCTTGCTGAGGATTTTTGTTTTTGATTCCTCTTCTACTTTTTTTTCGACTTCCCTAATTTTTCCTGGACTGGTTTTTTTGCTGACAGTCCAACGGGATACCCTAATTTTTTCCTAAGCCACTTGCTTTCAAGTTTCTACTTAGCGGGCTTCTTTTCTATCTTTTTTTTGGAGTTTTTTTTGGAACAAATCGTGTGACATTTGTTTATTTGGTTTGAAAGGATTTGTGTCTGTCTCACTTTTTTTTGTTGGCGAGGGACAACCACTAGATATGTGATTTCGACCTCTCGTGAGGGAAATGATGTGGTTGTCCTTTAGACAAGACACTCCTTAGGGTATGGTTGATCCTCAAATAGGACACTCCCTACTTTTCCTTTTTAAGAATTGAACGCGTGGTCAAATTAGCTGAAGACTATCTTGCCCCGGGTTTAAGATGTGAGGGTTTCTCTGCTTGGAAGAAATACTTCTAGGCTCAAAGGGGTTGACTAGGGATTATCATCCTTATACCTCTAGTGTTTGGGGATTTGAAGCAATGCCTTACATCATCAGCAAGGTGTTTATTCAAAAGCATACATGCAATGAGCTATTGTACCTTATATTCATCATTCTCCTTCTAAGTTTCGTTTTTAAACAAAAGTAATATAAGAGTGAACACGATTGGATTGACTTAAAACATTGTTAGATACCCAAAAGTGCTTATTTGAGCTATCAATTAAGGGTATCTTTCACTCTATTTCCTTGCTAAATTGTCAAAACCACCTTTGTTTTAACATGAAATGCAATACATTGATAAACGATCTTGGTACCTTTGATTTGTGTGTTATTGTGCAGGAAGAAGGCATGAAACAATAGAAAATGAAGACACAAGAAAGTTGGCAAAGGAACCAAAGAAAACAAGCATTCATCAGCCAGCTCGCTAGGCGAGGGCTGCGGCGAAGCACTCGCTAGGCGAGCGCCCAACGAAAAGCTCCAGTAAAATATCAATAAATTCGCTAGGCGAGCTGCTAGCGAAGGTGGTAGCGAGTTCGTTTAGTTTTGGTGAAAAGCGCAGCCAGCACTCACTCGCTAGGCGAGGCTCTAGCGAGTTCCCAGCGAGCATTCCAGTAGCCAAACCTCTCAACCTCGTTGGAGCGAGGGTTGAAGCGTGCCCTTCGCTAGGCGAAGGTTTTGTTCGCTAGGCGAACATGACAGTCTGAGATAGACTGTGTCTCTGGGCGCAGGTGCCTCTTGTGCCTCAATTTGACCCTCGCTAGGCGAGCCATTCTGCTCGCCTAGCGAGCATGACAGCCCAGTACAGCTCTATAAGTAGCAAGTGCCACTTTTGAGAGCCATACCTTAGTTTTACCTAATTTTTCCACTTTTGTACTTTCTTAGAGATATTTTCCAGCATTGTTCTTAGGATCTTTTATGCCCTAGATTTCATTTCTCTTCATCTTGTAACCATCTTCTACAAAAAGAAGGTGGATTCCCATCCAATCTCGATTATCCGACTTGGATGTTGATCAACCTTCTTCCGAAACTTGCCGACCAAGCTACCATGAGAATGAGTAGCTAAGTCATCCATTTGTCAAGGTTAGATGTAGGTGATTACTAGCTTTGTGTGTAAATGTAAGGATCTTCATGTGTAAACTCTTTAATGGTGAATATATGATGAAAACTTTGTTTCTATTTAAAACTCTTTGTGTTGATTTATGATCGAGAGATGTTTACCAACTCTTGACCTAGGTTTTCATCCAATCTTGTTTATTAGCTAGAGATAGTAATGAATGATTTTGTTCACCATAAGGTTGAACCAAAAAGTTGTCATTTTGATAGATTGTGTTCGAGAGAAACAATGGATCAAAATGGGAAAACTCATAATGTGTGTTCGAGAGAAACATATTGGGAGGACTTTGTGAAATGATTTATCATCTAAAGGAGTTTATATGATTGTTGATCGAACAAATACATGCAAAGTGATCATCGAACCCTAACTTTGGCAATATTTCTCATTTATTCAAACCAAAACTTTTACCGCAATTTATTACCTTTTTATGCAAGATAACGTGACAACCAACCAAAACCTTATTGTTACTTAAGCTAAGATTAATACAACCATCGAACGGCGGTGATATCTTACAATCTCTGTGGATACGATAACAAAAACCCGACACGTAAATTTACAACTAACAAAATGGCGCCGTTGCCGGGGATTGTAAATTGATATTGCGAGCATCGCAATGGTTGCTTAATTTTTAGCTTTTGAATTTTTGACTTGTGCTTGTAATTTGTTTGGTTTAGTGTGCAGCTTACGTTTTATGCGAGGGCAAATCCCTGTGGACGAACTTCTTTTTGATCCCGAGATCGAAAGAACCGCAAGGAGGAACAATAGCAAAACGAGACGTAGGAGGCAACAGGCTAGACAACGTCAAGAGCAAGGAGAAAGTTCTTCTACCACAAATCCACCACCATTCATACCAAACATGGAGCAACCACCACCACCACCTATTTCTACTCCATGTATAAATAGTCCAAGGAACACCGCTCAGTTTGCCAACCACACAGGAAGGCAAGCTGAGATGAAAACGGGAACTCTAAATTTATTATATGGAAGTCCATTCACCGGAATGGACCATGAAGACCCATTTGCTTTTCTCACAAAATTTTATGAGATAGCATTGGCTGCCGGAGTGGATCAGGCTCAGGAGCTTCCGTTGTTCAGACGATTATTTCCCCACGCTTTGCTCGGTAAAGCAAAGGATTGGTACCTAGATCAAACACCAGCCGTAATGACAGACTGGAACGTGTTAGAAGAGAAATTCATCGAAAGATTTTTCTCCCATAACCGATTCATGGAATCCAAGACGGCCATCTCGGTGTTTTCACAAGGAACCAGTGAATCATTAAATGAAGCGTGGGAAAGATTCAAGTCCATGCTTCGGAAATGTAAAGGGCATGGATTTGATGAATTGACTCAAATCCATATCTTCAAAAATGGACTCCAACCAAACTGCAAGACGTTGTTGGATGCTACCTCGGGTGGCTCTTTATTGTCAAAAAGTGCCGAAGAAGCTACAGACATTATAAATCGAATGGCTCTAAATGATCTTCAGAGTCAAAGTCGAGGCAACTCTTTGAAGAAGCCGGGAGTGCTTGAGCTAGGGACGAACGATGCCATCCTTGCCCAAAACAAGCTCATCTCACAACAAGTGGAACTCTTAACGCAACAAATTAAAGAGTTGAGAGAACCGTCAAAAGCTAAACAAATAGCTTGTTGTGAACTTTGTAAAGGTGAACATGACACCGGATTTTGTCCACCTCCCAGTTTTGACGAAGTAAACTACATGGCCAATCAACGGGACTATCAACCGAGACAACAACAACAACAACAACAACAACAACCTTATCAACCGCACCCTCAAAATCAACAACAATTCCAAGGGAACCAAGGGTTCCAACCTAGAAGCAACTATTATCATAACCAAGGTTATGGAGGTGGTTCTTCTAGCCGTCAAAACCCTCCCCAAAATCCGTATCAATCTCAACAACCGCCGGTCGTCAATTCTAAGTTAGAAGAGACATTGACGCAATTCATGCAAATGTCAATGGCCAATCAAAAGAGCAATGACGCGGCTATAAAAAATCTCTAGACTCAAGTTGGGCAACTTGCCAAGCAACTCGCGGAACAACAAACCGGTCCTTCCTTTTCGGCAAACACGCAAACAAATCCTAAGGAGCATTGTAAGGCGATCATGACGAGAAGAGGGAGGGAGTTGGGTAGTGAGAATAAAAAAAGAGTCGAGAGTGAACAAAGAGAGAAAGAGAAAGAAATTGAGGAGGAAATATTGGAGGAAAATGTTGATGGTGAAGTAGGAGAGTGGAGTGAGGGTGAAGAAGTTGAAAAGAATAAAAATAATGGTGAAGTTGAAAAGAAAAAAGGTGTGGAGATTGAGAAAAATAAAAGTGATGAGGTAATAAGGGAGGTAGTGAAAAAGCCTAGATGGAAGAGTGCTAGAGTTGCAAAGGGAAAGGAGGTAGTGAGCGCTACTCCAATCCAAAACCTTCCTTATCCTCATGCCCCGTCCAAAAGGGAGAATGAACGGCATTACGCCCGGTTCATGGATATTTTTAAACAGTTGCAAATCAACATTCCGTTTGCCGAAGCTTTGGAGCAAATGCCCAAGTATGCCAAATTCATGAAGGACATACTAACAAAAAAGCGGAGGTATACGGAACCGGAGACCATCGTCCTTGATGCGAGTTGTAGTGCCATTATTCAAAGGACGCTTCCTAAGAAAGAGGTTGATCCGGGAAGAGTTACATTGCCGGTTAAAATTGGTGACGTCTATGTCGGGAAAGGACTTATTGACTTGGGGTCAAGCATTAATCTTATACCTTTGTCAATTATCAAGAGACTTGGCAACATTGAGATTAAGTCCATCCGAATGACGTTGCAATTGGCGGATAAGTCGACGACCCATCCTCATGGCGTAGCCCAAGATGTTTTGGTGAAGGTCGACAAATTCTTTTTCCCGGTCGATTTTATTGTTATTGATATGGAGGAAGATGATGATGCTCCGCTCATCTTGGGCCAACCGTTCATGAAGACTGCGTGAATGATGATAGATGTTGACGACGGTTTAATGAAGGTGAGAGTTCAAAATGAGGAAGTTACATTCGATCTATTCGAGGCAATTAAGCATTCAAAAGATAGAAATGATAGCTTTCGCATCGATGTGATCGAAGATGCTATTCTGGAAGTTTCAAAGCATATTCATGAGATATCTCCTATGGAGTTAGCTCTTGACGACTCATTGGAGGTTTTCACCGTTGAAGAAGAGCTAGCTCTTGAGGAATGCTTAAAGGAACTTGATAGTTTAGACGACCTACAACCGTGGGAAGTAGAGGAAGAAGACTTGAAGAAGGAGGTTATGGACGAAAAAGCGCCTATTGAATTGAAGATACTACCCTCTACTTTGAAATATGTATTCCTAGATGAAACCGAGGCAAAGCCGGTCATCATAAGCAACCTTTTGACAAATGAAGAAGAAGCCCGTCTGATCACCGTGCTAAAAACAAATCAAGAAGCCATGGGTTGGACTCTTTCCGATCTAAAAGGAATTAGTCCCTCCTATTGTATGCACAAGATTTTGATGGAAGAGGATTTCAAGCCGGTAGCTCAACCACAACGCCGCTTAAATCCTACCATGAAGGAGGTTGTTCGAAAGGAAGTTGTAAAGCTATTGGATGCGGGAATGATTTACCCGATCTCGGATAGTCCGTGGGTTAGTCCTGTGCACGTTGTTCCGAAGAAGGGTGGAATTACCGTAATCCTAAATGACAAGAACGAATTGATCCCTACTAAAGTTGCAACGCGATGGAGAATGTGTATTGATTATAGGCGGTTGAATACCGCGACTCGAAAGGACCATTTTCCACTCCCATTTATGGATCAAATGCTCGAAAGACTATCGGGCCAACAATACTATTGTTTTTTGGACGGCTACTCCGGGTATAACCAAATTGCGGTTGACCCGGTTGATCATGAGAAGACGGCTTTCACGTGTCCGCTTGGAGTGTTCGCATACCGAAAAATGCCCTTTGGGCTGTGCAATGCACCGGCGACCTTCCAACGATGTGTGCAAGCCATTTTTGCCGATCTGATAGAGAAAACAATGGAAGTCTTCATGGATGACTTCTCGGTATTTGGTGGGACTTTTAGTCTATGCTTGGCGAACTTGAAAACGGTGTTGGAAAGATGTGTGAAGACCAATTTGGTGCTTAATTGGGAGAAGTGTCACTTCATGGTGACCGAGGGGATCGTGCTAGGCCACAAAGTCTCAAGAAGGGGGCTTGAAGTGGATAGAGCTAAGGTTGAAGTGATCGAAAAATTACCTCCTCCGGTGAATGTGAAGGGCATCCGTAGCTTTTTGGGGCACGCCGGGTTCTATCGGCGCTTTATCAAGGACTTCTCAAAGGTGGCTAAGCCTTTGAGCAATTTGCTCGCTAAGGACCAGGTATTTCTCTTGACAGATGATTGTTTGCAAGCTTTCGAAACTTTAAAAGAAAAATTGGTTACCGCTCCAATAATAGTCGCTCCTAATTGGAATGAAAATTTTGAACTAATGTGTGATGCGAGCGACTATGCAGTTGGAGCGGTACTTGGCCAAAGAAAAGATAAAAATTTTCATGCGATACATTATGCAAGTAAGGTTCTTAACGAGGCTCAAATAAACTATGCCACTACGGAAAAAGAACTACTTGCAATAGTGTATGCGCTAGAAAAGTTTAGATCTTATCTTATAGGGTCTAAAGTCGTTGTGTATACCGACCACGCGGCGATTTAATATCTGCTAACCAAACCGGATTCGAAGCAAAGGCTCATCCGTTGGATCCTCTTGTTACAAGAATTTGATGTGGAAATAAAAGACAAGAAGGGGTCGGAAAACTTGGTAGCGGATCATTTATCCCGCTTAGTGAATGTGGAGGTTACCGCGTCTGAAAAGGAAATCCGGGAAGAATTTCCTGATGAAAAACTGTTTAAAGTTCAAGTTAGGCCGTGGTTTGAAGACTTTGCGAACCACAAGCTAGTGGTTTTGTGCCTTCCGACCTAACTTCGAACCAAAAAAGGAAGTTCCTTTCGGATGCGAAGTATTATGTTTGGGATGACCCATACTTGTTTAAGTTGGGTAGTGATAACCTATTAAGGAGATGCGTTACTGGAGATGAAGCGCAGAGCATCCTTTGGCATTGTCACAACTCGCCTTACGGTGGACACTATAATGGGGTTAGAACGGCCACTAAAATTCTTCAATCGGGATTTTATTGGCCCACTATTTTCAAAGACGCACATACCCATGCGCAAAGTTGTGACAGTTGCCAGAGAAGCGGAGGGATTGGTAAGAGAGATGAGATGCCTCTCCAAAATATCCAAGAAGTCGAAGTCTTCGATTGTTGGGGCATAGATTTCGTAGGACCATTCCCACCCTCTTATGGGAACGAGTACATGCTTGTCGCAGTCGATTATGTCTCTAAGTGGGTTGAGGCGATTGCCTCACCTCGGGCGGATGCGAAAACGGTGATAAATTTTTTGAAGAAAAACATATTTTCCCGTTTCGGAACCCCCCGAATGTTGATAAATGACGGAGGGTCACACTTTTGTAATGCACCTTTGGAAACTATTTTAAAACATAACGGTGTATCGCATAGGGTGACAACTCCGTATCACCCACAGGCTAACGGGCAAGCTGAGGTCTCTAATCGTGAGATTAAGAGAATCCTCGAAAAAACCGTGTCTAATTCAAAAAAGGAGTGGTCCCAAAAATTGGACGAAGCATTATGGGCCTACCGTACGGCCTTTAAAGCTCCAATTGGCCTAACTCCCTTTCAATTGGTGTTTGGTAAAACTTGCCACTTGCCGGTTGAATTGGAGCACAAAGCCTTGTGGGCCCTAAAATTTTTAAATTTTGAAAATGAGTTGGCCGGTGACAAAAGGAAGGTGCAACTACTTGAGTTGGAAGAGATGCGCAATGCCGCATACCACTCAAGTTGGTTGTACAAAGAAAAGGCAAAAAAGTACCACGACAAGAAGCTCCGAAGCAAAGAATTTGTGTCCGGACAGTTGGTCCTATTGTTCAACTCCCGGTTGAAATTGTTTCCCGGGAAGTTGAAATCAAAATGGTCCGGGCCATTTCGGGTGAAAGAGGTGAAGGAGTACGGGGCTATTGTCATCGAAGACATGGACAAGAAAGATAGTTGGACCGTGAATGGCCAACGATTGAAAGTTTATCTCGGCAGTCATGTGGATCGCGAGAGCTGTGCTATACCGCCTGATGCTCCTCTATGAGCATCACATCGTCGAGCTTAGCCGACGTTAAACAAGCGCTAGTTGGGAGGCACCCCAACATTGTAAGTATTTACTGTTTTTTGTGTTGTGTTGTGTTGGGTTTCCTAGTGCTAACCATGCTGGATGAACATGAAATTGCTGCCTTTGAAAAGCACTTGCTGTCATGCTCGCTGGCTGCTCGCTAGGCGAGGCAGTAGCGAGCAGACTCGCTAGCTGCTCGCTAGGCGAAGCAGCAGCGAGCGCTGCATGACAGCACTTATTTAAAATCTCAGCAGGGCACTCATTTTGCCCCAAACACAATTTTTCTGTTTTTCGACTCTGCTGAGGAAATTTTTACAGAGCTCTCCACACTCTCTCATTTGCATCTCTCTCACTAACAACTTGGTTCCCTATTTGGAGATTGCAAACCCTACACCACTCCACATTTCAATCTATCACTGTAACTAAGGTTTGCCCTACTACATTTTCTTTATTTTTGAACTCTGTATTTCCAATTTGAATGACAATTAGGATGAGTTGTGGTAGGGGAAACTTTAGGTTTGCATTAGGGAGTTTAGGTTTTGCAATTTGGGATTTTAGGTTTTGGAATTGGGGATTTTAGGTTTTGCATGTAAATGTGTAATCCCCAATAGCCATAGAACGTTTGTTTAATCGATAAATCATTAGGTTCTGAAATTGAAACAGTTAGAGTATGGGTTTTGGGAAATATTCTTTGAACATGCTGAAAACCCCCAAAACCCGTAAGGTTCGCTAGCACTCGCTAGGCGAACCTGGGGCGAGCGTTCGCTGCCACTTCGTTAGGCGAAGCAGCAGCGAGCCTGACAGTCCTTTGAATTTTGGTTTTGCTGTCTAATCTGTTTGTTTGGTGTGTGTTGTTTCCTTTTATATTGTGCAGATGGAATCAAGGTCTGGAGCGTCAAAGAAAAGAAAGGGAGGAAACACTTCCCGGTCTGTACCTATCCAGTTTGATAACGACAAATTTGTCGGCCCGAAGCAGGCCGCCAGGTACATTTCTCTGGAGAAACGGAAAATTCTTCCGGAGAAGCGATTCCTCATCAACCCTCAGGGCACGAACAGAACTTTTGCCGGGTTGATTGACACAAAGAAATGGGATCGGTTGATTAATCCCCTGGAGCATTATGACATAGCAACGGTGCGTGAATTTTATGCAAACACACTGCCTGATGACGACGAGCCCTTTACTTGGATATCTAGAGTGGCCGGGCGTCCAGTTGCATTTGATCGAGATGCCATCAACCGAGTCCTTGGGGAACCGCTCCAGCTGGGAGCTGAAGAGAGGGACACATACCACACTGACCTACGACTTCACCGGGATGTTCCAGCCATTTCTGCCGCCCTGCTATTAAGGGGGAAATCTGTTGAGCTAAACCCATCTGGGGTTCCAATGAGGTATCACAGGGAGGACATGACTCCCATGGCTCAACTGATACTGCTGTTGGTGCTGACAAACATCCAGCCTAAGTCCCACACCTCTACAGTGCCGATCCCAGTGGCACATTTGGTCCATTCTATCCTCACCAACGTCCAGATCGATGTGGCGAGGATCATCGCTAATGAGCTTAAGTCCGTGATCGAAAGCGGGCTAAAGTCGGGGGCTCGTGTGAATTGTCCCCTAGCTTTCCCGTGCTTGATCATGAGTTTGTGCATTCAGGCCAAGGTGAAGCTACCGTCTCGGGGTCAGGTAAGGATCCCGCCATCTATCGATGACCGGTACGTGGCCAAATATTGTAGAGCGAAGAATGCCAGAGGCAGTGCAGCTACAGAGAGTACCCGGGCTTCTGATGGTCCTGGTACTTCTACTCCTGGACTAGATCCTTACCTGCAGGCTGTATGTGATTATAGTTTTGAATGGATGGCGGCATCCCAGAGAGCCATGATAGATATGCACGACTCTATGCAGCGGTTACAGCTGCAGGGAAGTGGTGCTCATGCCTTGATGACGCGTGAGCAGTTTCTGCTTAACGCCAACTGGCCTGTGGACAGGCCTGTCTATGGTGAGGGGGTGGGCGCTGGTGCGTCTTCAGGTGCTGCAGCTGATGATGATGATGATGCTGAGGATGATGAGGCTACCGGTTCTGAAGCCGGTAGCGAGGAGGATTCTGAGCCCTTAGAGGGTTAAGTTATTGTATTTTTCAGTTTTTATGTTTATTTCTATTGTGTTTTCGGATTTTGTATTTTGACTTTGGTTTTGTACCTTTGGGGTGTTTTGTCCCCCACGAACAAATTTAAATTTTGAAGTTTATATTATTATTTCTGTTTTAAATTTTGTTGTTTAATAAATTTTTGGTTGATTGAGTGGCAAACCCTCTAGATTGGTTGCTCCTCAAAGAAGTACCCAATGATGGTGCATCCGAGCTTGGATGGCAATGATAAGAATAAACAAGTGATTGAGGCTAAGGTACATGGTTACCTTCGGCTAGAATGTTAGAATGCATTAGGAACTTTACTCTTTTTGGTAAATTGAATATTGTCTTTGTGCAACATAATTGAATGAATGTTTCATCTAGAACTTAAAACCACAAATTGTGAGGAAACCTCCATTGTACACTTAAATGCTGGATTCTAATAGGTTTTGTTGATTCATTTGATTCATGCTTTGTCTTTATTATTTTGAATATGTGGAAGTAATTAGAAATGATCAAGGCACTTGTTTTCTATCGAGCACAACTACATCCAAAAACAACTTACCTGTGAGCAGAGAGAGTATTCGTTAACCCCTTTGAGCTTAAACCGTTGAATCTCTACTTGAAAAAAAGCGAGATTTCAAAAATCTTTTTTTTACAACCCGGAAAATCTTGATTATTGTTCTTTTGCCGTAAAAAGTTAAGAGCATTCACTTAGGGTGAGTAAGAAATAAGTTGGGGAGAATCGGTAAGTACCACAACTCTTGAAAAAAGAAATGAAAAACCAAGCAAGCATTGAAAATAAAAATATAAAAAAGAAACATCTGTTTTGTAAATATGATGTGAAAGAAAAGAACAAAAATAGAAAGAATGAAAATGAATGCTTGCTTGGAAGAAAAATAGTGAAAAATAAAAATTGAGTTGTGGAATATGAGTTGTGAAGGTTTCAAATAAGAAACAAATGAAACAAAGTCGAGATGTGTGAATAATATACTGTGAATGTCTCTTTTGCATCGGCACTTTCGTTTCAATGGCCTTAGAAATGACCCTTGTTTGTTAACCTAACCAAGCTTTAACCGAAAAGCCCTTAGTGATCTTTATGCTTCCACATTACCATTTATAATTGTTAGACATTGTATGAATCAAATTGATTTCTTCATTATTTGTTAGAGAGTGAGATCATTCCCGCGGTTGCAAACACGTAAATTCTTCATTCCTTATTCGAAGAGGAGAGATAGGGTGATTCATTCAGAATAATATTGTTGTAGATAGATAAATATTTCGCATAGCTATTAAGTTTTAGTTCTTGTGTATTATTTTATTCGAACCGTTGGACACCTGTATATGCTGATTCGCTTGTGTTTGAGCCGTTTTATCCAACTTCGGAGAAACCTTTTTCTTAAAGCAAATCCTTTTGTCCTTCAAGAGGCATACTTTGCTTGAGGACAAGCAAGAATCTAGTTGGGGAGAGTTGTTAGATACCCAAAAGTGCTTATTTGAGCTATCAATTAAGGGTATCTTTCACTCTATTTCCTTGCTAAATTGTCAAAACCACCTTTGTTTTAACATGAAATGCAATACATTGATAAACGATCTTGGTACCTTTGATTTGTGTGTTATTGTGCAGGAAGAAGGCATGAAACAATAGAAAATGAAGACACAAGAAAGTTGGCAAAGGAACCAAAGAAAACAAGCATTCATCAGCCAGCTCGCTAGGCGAGGGCTGCGGTGAAGCACTCGCTAGGCGAGCGCCCAGCGAAAAGCTCCAGTAAAATATCAATAAATTCGCTAGGCGAGCTGCTAGCGAAGGTGGTAGCGAGTTCGTTCAGTTTTGGTGAAAAGCGCAGCCAGCACTCACTCGCTAGGCGAGGCTCTAGCGAGTTCCCAGCGAGCATTCCAGTAGCCAAACCTCTCAACCTCGCTGGAGCGAGGGTTGAAGCGTGCCCTTCGCTAGGCGAAGGTTTTGTTCGCTAGGCGAACATGACAGTCTGAGATAGACTGTGTCTCTGGGCGCAGGTGCCTCTTGTGCCTCAATTTGACCCTCGCTAGGCGAGCCATTCTGCTCGCCTAGCGAGCATGACAGCCCAGTACAGCTCTATAAGTAGCAAGTGCCACTTTTGAGAGCCATACCTTAGTTTTACCTAATTTTTCCACTTTTGTACTTTCTTAGAGATATTTTCCAGCATTGTTCTTAGGATCTTTTATGCCCTAGATTTCATTTCTCTTCATCTTGTAACCATCTTCTACAAAAAGAAGGTGGATTCCCATCCAATCTCGATTATCCGACTTGGATGTTGATCAACCTTCTTCCGAAACTTGCCGACCAAGCTACCATGAAAATGAGTAGCTAAGTCATCCATTTGTCAAGGTTAGATGTAGGTGATTACTAGCTTTGTGTGTAAATGTAAGGATCTTCATGTGTAAACTCTTTAATGGTGAATATATGATGAAAACTTTGTTTCTATTTAAAACTCTTTGTGTTGATTTATGATCGAGAGATGTTTACCAACTCTTGACCTAGGTTTTCATCCAATCTTGTTTATTAGCTAGAGATAGTAATGAATGATTTGTGTCACCATAAGGTTGAACCAAAAAGTTGTCATTTTGATAGATTGTGTTCGAGAGAAACAATGGATCAAAATGGGAAAACTCACAATGTGTGTTCGAGAGAAACATATTGGGAGGACTTTGTGAAATGATTTATCATCTAAAGGAGTTTATATGATTGTTGACCGAACAAATACATGCAAAGTGATCATCGAACCCTAACTTTGGCAATATTTCTCATTTATTCAAACCAAAACTTTTACCGCAATTTATTACCTTTTTATGCAAGATAACGTGACAACCAACCAAAACCTTATTGTTACTTAAGCTAAGATTAATACAACCATCGAACGGCGGTGATATCTTACAATCTCTGTGGATACGATAACAAAAACCCGACACGTAAATTTACAACTAACAAACATGCATATTCATTTCATTGTTGCAAAAACAAGTTTTTAAGAGTGAATATTACAATGACAAGCAAAAAAGTTACACATGAAAACAAATGAATGATAACATAATTGCTGGCATGATTAGCCTTGTTTCAACCGCAGACAAGTGTCATCATGCTTGTAGGAACTTATGTATGATAGTCCCCAAGGAGGATCTTATTCAGCTTCTTGTTCCTCATCCATTGACACTGGTTGTGGTATTACAGAAGTGCCTTCATGTGGCAACATGAGGTTGCTCAGTATATCCTGTCCGTTTGGTGTGAACCCGATAGCCTTTGAATCAATCAGTTCCTGAACCTTGTATTTGAAGGCCTTACAACTCTCGATCGAGTGTCCGGGTGCTCCTGAGTGGAACTCACACCTAGCATTCATGTCGTAGTTCAAGGGAAGATGTGTTGGAGGAGGTCCTAGTACCCTTAACTGCACCAATGATCTGTTGAGAAGAAGCGGTAGAATTCGACCATATGACATGGGAACTGGGTCGAACTGTTTCTCTGGCCTCTTTGATTTTTTTTGGCCTCGTTGAGCATAAGAGTTTTTCCTTCCACTTGAGTACCAATTATGATTCTGCATTTGGTTCCCCAGAGCTAGCCGAGGAACGGACACTAGCTGTTGATTAAGAAACCTCAGCAGTTCGGGTTGGGGACGATATCCCTGAGGCAACTCATGATGTAAGGTGGAGCCCGACAAAGGCATAGGGGAGACCATTTCCATCCTGGAGGTTGGTGTGGGATTTCCTTCCTTTTTCAACAGTGTTTGCAAGATTTCCATAACCAAGCTCATCTGAGTCTTTAGTTGGCTGATCTCTTCCTTCAATGCAGCTTGGCCTTGTTGGAGTTCTTCCATAGTAGCTTGAGACATGCTTCTAGTTCTAAGCGTACGTCGGGAAATTAGCTAGTGGGGTAGAAACAGAAGGTGGTATAAGGTTTTGCTTATGAGATGCAAATGATGCATGAATGCGATGTTTATTTATGAATGAATGGGTGAGAAGATTTCCATAGGTTTTTAGGCATGGGTTCATGGTTTTGGACCATCGTGACGAGCATGGAGTTAATAATGACTGCTTAGTAAACCAAGGTTCTCGCTTTGTGTGATCTAAGGCTTTTGGAAAATTGGGTGTAAGACACTGCCCCTAGAGTCATGGACTTCCTTGACTGTCAGCCGCTTATGTCAATTTACTTGCCAGGCGACTGCTCCATCAAAGTCATCTACTCTAAGTGAGATCTTCGTATCGACCCTTACGAGGAAGGCACCTCAGTGGCCTATACGACGCGACCATCGGTCTAGGCTAGACATAGTTTCAAAGGTTCTAAAAGGGGTCTTAGGGTCATTGACTATAGTAAAAGAAAAGATGCTTATGCCGAAAGCACGACAGTCATCAATCCCCTTAAGAGAATCCACCACTAAGTGAGGTTCTCGTACGACCCTAACGAGGAAGGCACCTCGCAAATCAATACTACTCAACCTCTCCTATCTCAAGTAAGCTCTCAGACTCGGGTGGAGAGTCTTTCACACAAGGTTTTTTTTCCTTTGCAATCATTATTGCTTCCAAAAATTCTTCGTCACAGAGTTAGGTTTCGGATCCACACGTAAACAAAGAAAATATGCACAGGTTAGCAAAGAAAGCAATATATACAGAAAAATAGATAACAGATAAATCTCCACGTACATAAAAGAGAAGCAACCCAAACTAGGCTAGACTTGCTTAGGGAATTTTGGTGTCCATAGCAGAGTCTCCAGCTGTCGCTAACGGGATTTCACGATAATGAAACCGGGACTAAAGAGAATGCCAAAGAGAGGAAAAGTCAGAAGAGTCACCACCGAATTTTATTTAGTTTACCTCTATCGGAGAGGAGAGGGGAAATAGTCGATAAAACCCACGGAAAAGAGACGCGCACGGGAAGCGCTAAAAGAGAATAAGGAATCGGCCTCGCAACCGAGATTTGGGTTCGGAAGTCGGTTATGTATGGGGAAGGTATTAGCACTCCTTACATCCATGGTACTCCATGGGAACCATTTGGGTTGTTTTACATACATGGGATTTATCTATTATTGTTTTATTTTTAAAAGAATGTGTGAAAGAAGGGGGTGTTTTTGTTATTATAGTGCTCGCCAAGGATTGTGGCCCTTGTGCCTACGTATCACTCATTCGGGGATGAGGAATCAGAGCTCCGTAGTTCGGAGTAGAAAATGTTTGTGTGTTGGTTGATTTTACCTTTGAGAAAAGGATTTTCAAGATGATGCCCTAAGGTACAAAAATGAGTTTGATGAGTTGTATTGTTTTTACCTTGAACAAGGGTTTTATGAAAGAATGTTTGTGATTATATTGTACTAAAGTCTATGGGCGGAGGTGATTATTCTAGACAACAAGCCAAACGTCTTGCGTCCAAAATAATCAGAGTAAGGGTAGGAATGCTCCATTCTCACTCATTCTCCACCACTTAAGGCTCGTAGCGCACAATAATGATCGTAATTATTAAGTGTTTTGAATTTGATTATAAAAATGCCACTTGACGTTGAATCAAGGGTTTGTTTTATTTAATTATGAAATTTGGCTTATGCAACATGAATGCAAAGTAACCAACAAGAAATTAAAGAGTCTCATTGTAAGGTAGCCCAAGAGAAAGCCTTTTGTGTGCAAAAGTGACCTAAGCTAAACAAAGGATAATGGTCTTACAAACATGTCCCCCTAAGGTGGTGCCATGATGCCATTCTTACAACATGCATGTAAGTTACGGATGAAAATCCAAGTGCTTACAAAGTATCACAAAGAGTCATGAAAAGGCCTCCAAGCAAAGGTCCTAAGATGAAATACTCTAAGTCCCAAGTTGATTAAGAGTGGAGTGAATATTTTTGATCTTATATCATTTTATCATGTTTTTGTTATTTTTAATGTATGATGACAATAAAATAAATAACAAGTAAATAAACATGCATGATGAGTTTGTACAATGATGATGATAATGAGGACTTAAATGTAAATGAACAATAAAATAAATTGCAAGGAAGTAAAGTGCAATAATATAAATGTTAGAAATTAGTAGTTAATGGTTAGTGGTTAGTAGAATAACAATAAGCAAATAGAATAACAAGTTAATGTAAAGAGAATGGTTTCATCTATGTATCAAATGACCCAAGTATGGTTGAAATAGAGGGAATCTATCAATGCCTCAAAGTATCATGAATGATCTATTGATAAACCATTAATTGGTTTGAAGTATTGAAGATTTAATCAACTCTAAACAACCATGTTCATGATCTAATAGAACTCATCAACCAAATAAATGTAACAACAAGTCAACAATAAATATTAAATGATAACAAGAAACAATGTAAAGGAAATGGTTTCATCTATGTATCAAATAACCTAAACATGGTTGAAATAGAGGCAACCTATCAATGCCTCAAAGTATCATGAAGGATCTATTGATCAATCATTAATAAGTTTGAAACATTGAAGGTTTTATCAACTCTATACAACCATAGCCATGATTTAATAGATCTCATCAACCAATAAATATAAATGATAACAAGAAACAACGTTTGATTGAAAATTATGGATAAAAAGTAGTAAGAGCAAAAAGTCCCCAAAATGGTGTAAACCCAACAAAAACACTTGTCTCAAAGTTGACTCAAATCTCTCTCAAAACACAACCCAAGGGTAAAAACTCATTTCCAAACACAAAACAAAACCAAAAAATATCAAGGAGTTTGAGTCCAAAATATTACCAAGATTGTGGTGTCAAAACTAGGTTGTTGTTGTGTTTGAGTTTGAGAATGAAGTAAAAAGCTTGGAAGAGGGTGGTTATGGTTGTTGTGGTAGAAAAATGGAAGGGAAGAAAGTTGTATGTTTATGTGGTGGTGGTGAATGATTATGTAAGTGAAGGTTACAAGTTTGCTACTATTTTTGTTGTGTGGAGATGGTGGATTTTTACATGGTGGTTGGGTGGTTCCAAGAAGAAAAGAGGGTTTGGGTGAGTTAGGGTTTAGGTTGAAAAGTGGGAGCTTGAATGTGATTTGGACAGAGGTTTTATGGCTTTCAAGCTTGAAAAATGAATAGGGATAATGCTCTATTTATAGGGGAAGCAAAGAGGTTGAAGTGGGTGAAAGAAAAGGTCCCCTGGGTAAAAAACAGAGCTTTTTCTGCTGTCTGCGCAGGTGTAATCGGTTACCCTGATTAGGGTAATCGGTTACACAGTCCCAAAATGGGCAAAAAATCAGTTTTTGGCCTGAGTAATCGGTTACCCAATTTTTTTTTTGAAATAATGAATGTATGCATGTGCGGTAGGGTCATGAATCAGATGAAAATTGTATCGGGGTAGGGTCAATTTTGGGGTATGACAACCCTGCTGTCAACACTAGGCACATGGTTAACAAAGGAAAAAAAGGGACTATAAAGGTAAGACACAATTATGGATCTCAGTTGGAAAGTTTGTCAAAGCTTTCCTACTTTATAGCTCTGAGGCACATAAACCCTAAAATTCTTACAAATTAATCTTCTCTTTCTGATGAACCATATTTTTCAAAGGGGAAGGAGGAGGAACAATACTCGGGAGGATCTTGTTGTGCTGCAAATCTACTCACTATTCATACATCCTTCAAGGGAACGGTAGATTCTGGGTGAATTCGGAATCAAATGATGGGAGAAAAGTATGGAAGACGATTTCCAACTTGGGAATTTTTTCAAAACATTCCAACATGAATTATCAGAAGAAGATATTGGAGATGAAAGTGGTAGACAAAGAGAGGACGAGGTCAATGAAGGAGCTATCAAAAAAATTTCAATGATTATTGGTTCTCTCAATATTAGAGGTGGATACAATAAGGTGAAAAGGAAAATAATTAGTCAGATGATTAAGGTTGGTAATGCATATATCTTCTTAATTCAAGAAACTAAACTTAATTGTGTTGATAGTTCCTTGGTATCGAGTTTCTAGAATCATGAGAGAGTGGGGTGGTCTTATGTTAGTTCAAAAGGCCAGTCAGGTGGTATTTTAACTATGTGGAGGGAAAATGTGATATATCCGGGTTGTAGCTTCAAGGGCGATGGTTTCCTCGGGATAAAGCTGAAGTGGATGGATCAGTCCTATTATGTGGTTAACATTTACTCCTATTGTCCATAGTCTCTTAAAAGGATTATGTGGAAGGATATCATCTTGCTTAAAAAGAATTTTCAGATGTAGAATGGTGCATTTGTGGGGATTTCAACTTTGTGGTTTGCTTCAAAGAGAGGAAAGGGTGCCTAAACCCCAACCGAGCTTTAGAAGTCTGTGATTTCTCAAAGTTTATCGAGGAATATAATTTAGTTGACATTCCTCTAAAGGGTAACATATTTAGTTGGTATACTGGAGATGACAGATCTATGAGTACGATCGATTTTTTCTGCTCTCTGATGTTATAATCAATAGATATGGTGTAGCTAGTCAATTGATTGAAAAGAGAGTTATTTCAGATCATTGTCTAATATGGATCGTAATGAACAATCTCGATTGGGGTCCTAAACCCTTCAAAGTCAATGATTTTTGGTTCGAAAATAAAGATTTCATTGTGTTTGTGGAAAAGGAGTGGGAGATTTTGAGGATCACGGGTCAGAGTAGCTTTGTTCTTAAGGAAAAGTTGAAGCAATAATATGGAATACACTTGTTTCTAAACCTCCTTTTATATAGACCTTCATTACAAGCAATAATTTTTATCTTCTTCTACATTTCTCTTGCTACCATCTTTTCTCTCCCACATCTATTTGTTATTTCAAAATGAGTCAAAAATATTTTAAGAAGAGACCATCTAACAAGGGAATCTCTATCACAAAAGTTGTTGAAAGATTTCACAAGGAAAGGATGAAGAAGAAGTTTGGTTCCTCTTCTGTTTCAAATTGTGGAGATGTATATCGTGTATCATCTATTGGATCATATATAACTAGAAATGAGTCTATCAACAAGATTAAGGTTGTGAAGAAAAGACATGTTCAGAAACATGATTATGACTCAAAGGGAGATGAAGACTGAATTGCTTACAAGAACTTAAGAGTGCGGATTGAATAATAAGTTCAGATGTTCTAACTTAGTTGTTCTGGCCCTTGTATCTGGGCATTTTTTTATTTGTAAAACCTATGTAGCCTCATTTTATCTTTGTACTATTACAACAGATCTAATGCTTGTGCATCTCTGGATGTTGTTCTGGTTGTTCTACTCATGTTTTTTGCTATGGATGTGCTAACATACTAACTTATTCATGACTGACATCTAGGTGTTATTTGATAGTAACCATTTTCCAAATTATGGTAAAAAGGGGAGTAGTAGTGTTGCTGAGTGTTGAGGTAACATAAGATTTTGTTTAGTATTGACCATCGGGTAAGACATCTAGCCCTTGTATATGTGAAAACAGATCCATGTTAGTAGATTTTGCATTTCTTAATATTAATAACTAACTGCTTGTGCGTGCATGACTAAGTATGTGAATGATTTCATGCTGATATATATTAGTTAGTAGGATTGTCTGCTACTAACTATCAGCTAACTTATTTCATGCATTACTAAGTCTATGAATGATTACATGATTATCTGTTTGGTTTGAAGCAACTGAATGAATTATGTTTAAGAATCTGAATGTTGATGATTACGACAAACTTTCTACTACTGAGCTTAACTATGATAATTGGAAGATGGGTGATGTTGTTGATTGTTTGCTCTGAAGACTGTCATTTGTTCTTATGGAATAAGTGTTATTTATCTTGAAGATTTGTTTTGCCATAATTTTCCAAAGGGGGAGATTGTAGTTCCTATTGGATTGTCCTTTTAGATTGGCTGCATTTAGAAAAACAACAACATGGAGAAGTGTCCAAGTCTTCAAGATTAATCTAGTTTTCTTAAGTTGTATATGGGACATATGCTGGGCGCGATGCTCCGACATGTTAGTACGACATATGGACCTTGCTCAATAGGCGCCAGATTGTTGCATTTTGAATGAATCTTTTGAGAAGATTCAGTTCTATTTTATTGGTTTTATTTAACAATATGATTGTATAATTTATTGGACAATTGTGAAGATCAAATTAGATTTAAAGAGATCTAAATTTGAATTTGTAAGAAACAAAGTCATATCTTATTGTTAGAGATATTAAAAAAAAACAAATCAAATATCCAACAGATTCTGCATTAATTCTAGACAAAATCAAATGTCAAATCCATGAATAAAAGCTCATAATTATTATGTTATATAAGAAGCTCAAGACTTACATTGGAATCCAAGCAATACATTGAAGATTTAGAGTGCTAGGGTTTATTATGAGTCGTAGTTATTGTTGTATGTACACCTCTATGATTCAGTAACTTGGCATATAAGGTTTGTCTAAAGTTGAGTGGTAGTATTTAACATTGATTATTGAGTTGTAATCTCCAATCACGGGTTGTGTGATTAAGAATAAAATGAGTAGGTTCTCATGTTTAGGGAGAGCCCTAAATAGAAAGTCACTGATGTTAGAAAGAGGCATTATACAACATAGGTTTGTTGTTACTTGAAAGACTAATTGTACTAAGATATTAATAATGAATTTCATTTTTGGATTATGGACTCAGCCCCCCAAGACGTAGGTGTGGTTTCACCGAACTGGGTAAACAACTATTGTGTTATTTACTGCTTTTGTGCTCCATCATCTAGTACTTGCCATTGTAGTGTTTCTGGTTTAACTTGTCGAACCAGTTTTCTAAGATATTGTGTTCGTCATCTGTCCCCTAAGAAACAAAATTTCATATTCGATTATGGACTTGATTTTCCCTTATCTAATCAATTAGGTAATTGTTCTAATCGATTAGACAGTTCAAAAACCTATCCTAACTAGCTTCTTCCACACTTTCACAAGAATCTTAAGAAAAGAAAGGAAAAATACAACATTAAGCACATAATTAAGGAGAATAACTCTACTCCTGAAGCTAATATACCTATGGGACCACAAGTTAAGTTTCTTCTAGACCAGATTTAATATAGGCTCCCAAGTGGACTCCATCCTAGGATTGGCTCTAACTGTTAACCCAAGGTACTGGAACGAGAGGGAATCAATCTTACAATTCAAAAAATCCTCATCCATATAGAGAAAAGAGGGGTCAACATTAATCAGAATCAAACCACTCTTAGGAAATTTATCCCTTAGACCTGAGGCAAGCTCAAATGCCCTCAAGATAACTTTGATAGTCCAAAAAGCCTAAACCAAAGGCTCAATCAAGATTAAGGAATCATCAATATACTAGAGATGAGAAGCCTCTAAATTAGATGGGTCAAATTTAAAATCAGATAAAAGATTAAGATCTATAGTCTGGTGAATAAACCACCAAGACCTTCAGCCACAAGAAGGAAAAAGAAAAGAGCTAATGGATCTCCTTGTTTCAACCCTGTTTAAATCTTGATTTCATGAGTTGGGGATCCATTAACCAACATAACTACATTGCCTGAGAAAACATAAGTCCTGATCTAGGATCTCTACTTATCATTAAATATGAATTTCATAAGCATATAATAAAAAAAACTATGACTAGCTGAATCACACGCTTTTTAAAAGTTAACTTTAATAATGAGATACTCCTTTTTGGATATCTAAGACTGATAAATCACCTCATTAATAAATACAACATTACCAACCAATATTCCCCCTTTAAGGAAAGTTGAATGGTTAGGATTGATCAATTTATCCATGTCCTCTCCCAACCTCTAAGCTAGAACTTGAGCAACCAACTTGTAAATGAAACCTACCAGAGGGATTGGTATAAAGTTAACAAAAGAAGTTGGGTTTTTAACCTTGGGAACAATAGTCACAAAGAACGAGGAGACGCTACGAGGAAGAGATACAAACCAATAAAACTCATCAAACATAATCCCCACATTTGTTCTTAACAAGTTCCACAACCTTTTGAAGAAAGAAGAATTAAACTCATCAAGACCTAGACTCTTATACCCATTACACAGGGACATAACCCCATCAGTCTCCTTAAGGATGAAAAGGGGTGTCAAGGCCAAATTAACCTCAAAAGAGATGAACCTGAAAGACACCCCTTAAAGTCTAGGGTAATAAACATCTAGTTCTTTAAATATATTAGAGAAGAAGGATAAAATATCATTTGAGGTCTTCACTACACCTTTAATCCAAACCTCACCTTTCTTAAGAGCTAACTAGCATTAGCTCTTTGGGACAACTGCGAATCATTCACCAAAGAAAATACCAGAGGTCAACAAGGGATTTAGATCTAGAACCTAGTTCATTCTAAGAAAGAGGGTGGTTATCTACTAAAAGGTCCAGGTCACTCACTAAAACCTTAAGAGATTTGATCTGAAAGTCCAGACCACCAAAGACTTACTTACTCCGGGTTTTAATAGTGCTTTTTAGGGATCTAAGCTTATAAATGAGGGTAAAAGCCTTCCAAACATTGGATATAGAGTCGTTGCAAGTCATTAATATGCTGTCCTAATTGCTTGGTTAATCACTTAGGTATTCTCCAATCGATCAACTTAATGTTCTAATTGATTGGCTGGATGAGAAAAGTTTTGCCAATCAATTGAGACAACCTACCAATCAATTGGTTAGTTCAAGATTCTTTGCTAGATTGCTTCTTATCATTTAAGCACTTTGATCTTAAGTCGCCTTTTGTTGATGATGCATGAGATGTTTTCTATGGTTAGACCACCATCATAAAGGTTGAGAGTTATTGCCACAAACTTTAATCATCATTGTCGTCATCAAAACTTCAGATGGATCTTCTGCGGAATTTTCAACTTTATATATGCAAGTATATAGATCCACATTATATAGCCGAATGTAAAGTACATACACTCATGGAGTGAACCAGGATCGCCTACATATATCATAATCTGAGTATGTACATAGTTTTAAATATTTGGCCTACATCCAACTTAAGTATGTACTCCTAAATCAACGTACCTACACAAGTGTATATACGAGACCAACATAGATACCGTTAAACCATCATATGTGTGACCTCTTATTTTAGAAACAACATATGTATGCCCACACATATGCCTAATTTATGATATTCTTCATAAGAAGTTTTGAATTTCGACAGCCAAGAAAAATTTTAGAGTTGAAAAACATAGTAGAGATTTTGAGGATGCACTATTCAACATATCTATGGGTTGAAGTTTCTCAATTACTTATTCATGTGTAGCAAAACTCTATAGTGTTAGAGATGAGCTCCTGAATTAATTTTGCAATTGTAATTCTATTATTCATGTATGGTTTATTTTTAATATGTATTTAACGCTTTTTAATGTTTGACTAAGTGTATATCGTCCTAAGAATATTCGTTAGAATGGAAGTCCAACTTATGGTGCTTGATAAAATATATTCTTGCTATTTATCGCCAAGGACTAGCGATGAAATCATGAAACTGCATTATTCTTGTTAATAAAAATGCTTAGTTCTATCTATAATTCACTACAAACCTTAAGGATTAAATTAGGACTAAAAAGTATATTCACTAAGGAATTATGGATAGATAAGATAGAGAATCAATAACCAAATTTGATATTAATTTTCTGTAGCAAGGTTAATTTAGAGTGCCAAGGGAAAATAAAGTAACTTCTAACAGCATATGCGAGGGAAGTCCTTAGCCAAAATTCTTTTTGATGCGTAGATCAGAAAACTACCGTGCACTTTAGAATGAAGTTTAATTAAGAAAGCATAAAGAAAAATAATAATCTAGCTACTAATCATGAGGCAAAGAAATTGAAAACGAGTTTGAGTCAAATGACAATATGGCTAAACAACCTGTAGAAAAATGGTAACAAGTTGACCAGTGTTAATCAATCTGTAATCGTAACAAAACTTGAATTCAACTCATCATTACTTCGAGAGTTAAAATATAAACAATTTGCTGGAAGAATGAATGACAACGACACAAGCATTTGAATGATTTCGTCGTTCCCGTTCTCCTTAACCAAAGACGTTTGAAGAATGGTTTGATTGGCTTCCAACATGGAGCATTGAATCATGGCGAGCCATTGAGATATCATTATTGAAGGAGTATTTTCCAACATTTTTATTCATGAGAAAAAGGTATGAGATCGCCACTTTGACACAAAAGACGAAAAATCATTGGGTAATAAGACCTGATAGAGATTTAAGAAGATTTTAGTAGCATGAACCTTGATGCAATAAACCCAATGAAAATCTTTTGCAATGATCTAAAAATTGAAGACAGAGAAACTACTATATAAGCAACTGTTAGCTCATCCAATTTTAAATAAACCTCTAGAATCACGAAGATCATTGAAGTTATCGCATCAAATGAGAACTTAGAATTGTATGACCGATGTTCCACTCCACTACTAAATACTGAGTGATTGATCTAAAGTTAGAAGTTTACAACAAGAAGTTTGAAAACATGTATCAGTTGAATTAGAGAGAATATTAAACATACTAAACATTGGAAAATCCCAAGTTATTCAAATATACCAAACATCATCGAGTGGGAATGGTATGGAATACCACATTTCACACTCATCTCTCACTCATACACTACTACAAAAAACACTTATCATAACGGTTGGAAAAATGATACAACCACGTCCAACCAACCGTTGTTATATAGAATATGATTTTATGTATTATGATTTTCACCACGGGCGTAGGACCGTTGTGATAAACTAGATAGCGCGCTATATATCACAACGATCAAAGTATAAAACCGTTGTAATATATATCACAGACGTCTATGTTTTTACTTATATATATATATATATATATATATATATATATATATATATAGTATATATATAGATATATATATCTATATATATATATATATATATATATTATATATCTAGATAATTATATATAATATATTTATATATATATATATATATATAATATATATATAAATATCTATATATATATATATAGATATATATATATATATCTATATATATAATATATATACATATATATATAATATATATATATATATTTATATTATATAATATAATATTTATATTATATATATATATAATATATATATATTTATTATATTATATATATATAAATAGATAAATATATATATATATAGATATATATTTATATATTTATATATCTTTTATTCTATATAATATATTTATATATATATAATATATATATATATTCTATATTTATTTCTATATTTATATTCTATATATATATTCTATATAAATATTTCTATATATATAAATAATTCTATATATATTTATAAAATATTATATTTATATATCTATATTAATATATATATATATATATATATATATTATATAGATATATATATATATATTTATATTTTATATTATATATCTATAT